>NW_021331264.1:369749-380764 GCF_001605985.2 Dendrobium catenatum
TCAATAAATTCATTTTAGACTTCCTACTTTAGTTTTTATGTATTCTAAAATCGATCAATTTTAATCCAATTTCTTTTTACCATAAATTAAGTGTGTTTTGGTCGTTGTCACCAACCGCAACCTCAAGCCATTGACATCATTGCCACCACTCACCAGTGGCCATCACCACCCACTGTAATTTATGATTTATCCTAAAAAAAGAAAACTGATCTTTAACTGAATTTTTTTTTTCTAAAAAAAAAATCGGAAAATTAAATTAAACATTATATATTTATTATAAACTAAAAAATTATTCATATTTCATTTTATTTTTCTCTTTACTTTAATCAAAATAAGGCCATCATGAAAAAGTGGGTGAGGATGGAGTTCAAGCTTGAAATTCTCATATTGTGGTTAAAGCTTAAAAAAATTATATTTTTCAACAAGCTCTAACTATTAATTAACACTTCAAAATTTATTTAATGCCAAATAATTTTTACCAAAATTTATTCAAAATCACAAAAAATTAATGTGAAATCATCAAAATAAACACCAAAATGAATACAATAAAGGAAATTTAATAAACTTGAGGAAATTAGCAAGTTATTGTTTGAATTGGGGTTACATGGAGGTGGTGTTAAGAATTAAGATGATTTAACATAAATTTTTAATAAAATTTTGAAAATTTCTATTAGGTTAGTTTTATTTGAATTTGATTTTTCAAAGTTTTAATTAAATCCTATTTTACATATGTATCAAATCCTAAAAATAAGTTTGAACTTTCTGACACTCATCATTCGAAAAAATATTGTGTAAACTCAACAAAATGATACTTTATTTTCCCTTCTGTCCTCTCATCTCTGTCTTCTCAATTCTATCTTAGCTCCTTTACATAAAAACTCAAAAAACTATCATATAGTTTCATGCAAATTAAGCGTCCATTCATCAACTTTTATAATCACCAGCTCAATCTAAAATTACATAATTTATACAAAATCACAAAAACCTATTCTTAAACTTTTACATTTTTATATATATAATCATTTACGAATATTAAGCTAATAACTTATAATGCTTCATTTTGGACATTTTTTTAATTATTTCAAAAGCATATCTTTTTAATACAAAAAGTTCCTGTTCAAGAAATTTTTCTACTAAAAACTGCTTTAAAAAACTGTAAGAAAGTAGTCTCAAACAAAACCTAAGTCACTTAACGCATTCAAACTTTTACATAAAAATTTTCAAAATATATTTCATCATATGATTCATGCCATAAGATTTAGGCTTTGTTTGGAACGATTTTTTTACTGCTTCTTATTACTAAAAAGATGCTTTAAGAAACAGTAGAAAAATCATCTCAAATGAAGCCTAAGTCAATAAACTAACATAATACATCAATCAATGACTTAGCCCTACTTTAATCCATGGGACTAAGTTGATATGTGAACAATAAGGGGAAGAATGGCTTAGCCCTACTAAATCAATAGGGGATAAGGTAGATTTGTCTCCTAATTATTAATTAATGGTAGTTGTCGGTAACATTATTAAAAAAAAATCCAATCTACAATACTGAAATTCATAAAATACTAATTATAAAAATATAATTAAATCACAAGAGATCTAAAATCACTAATTAATGAATATTATGTCTGTCTTTTTATTTATCCTTTGTATGCTATTCACTTTCATATTTATATTTTTTATTATCATAGACCTATTTGCTAGATTATTATATTTAAGAGCTCATTTATAGCCACTGATTTGTTTATTGGTGTTGTATAAAAGATTTTGACTTTTTCAATTACTATGATAAAATTTTATATTATTAGTTAAGTTTTTTAAAAGGAATTATATTATATTTTTTATTTGTAATTGAAAGTAATTATAAAAAATATATATTTGTGATTGAAAGTAAATATTTAAATATATTTTCTTAAAAATAGTTGTTGGATTATTTTCAATCGTATATAAACTCATATTTTTGAATATCATCTGAAATTATCTCTCTTCTCTCCCTAATGGATATTTGGTGGCACTTTAAACTAAGATTATTATGATTCTCTAGTATTATTATTTTGACAATGCCACAGTTCCTCCAAGGAACGTAACGCTGCCCTACAACAAAAAGAAGAATGTTTAGTGCCACAACCTAGTGTTTCATCGCCATGAGACAGAGAGGTCACCGTCGTACGTAGTGCTCCCGAGGTTGAATTTCACTTATCAATTTTCTTTTCAATTCAACCCACAACATTCTTAGTGATTAACTTAAGTAAAGTAGAAAATTAGCTTATTAAAATTCAAAAAAAAAAATTATAAAATGCCAAATAATCATATAGTCTTATCATATACAATTCATGTAATTACAAGTATCTCAATATGTATATTTGTGGTTATTACACACTTGCACTATGAGTATTCGCTCCTCTTAGCGGTTTTCCGCAAATAAGATCATTTGCCTGAATATCCCCATCAAAGTTATAGGAAGCACACACTTATGAAGTCCATGATCGCAACTCTATAGACTATATTCATCCCTAAGTTGCAACCATGTTCATTTAGAAGAGTCATTACTCATGCAAGAGGACTCATCTTGGACACTCCCTCCTGAAGACTCGCCTAAGTCACTCACTCCCGAGGACTTGTCGAATTAAGGTGCTCGTCATCGTCTTCCTCAAGCCATGTCAATGGCTGAGAGCCACATCAAGGGGAAAAACCGAAAAAGTCACATACATGTTTTCAATTTGTACTTTCACATCATGTATTATATTTTTTAGATGTAGCCGTTCCTATAGCCCTCTTGACTTTATAAATGCAGAGTTAATAGACATATTTTGGACCTCATTAGGCCCTAGCTAGGTTTTCTATATAAAAACTCACGTTATTTTAGTGCTCTTTTCATATATCTATTTATGTGTGGGATCTTCATACAAAATTAAAATAATCATGAAATTTCTAACATGCAACTATATATACAAACTCACACTACAATACTAAACTAGATGATACATATATTATTATCTTAATATTCTATAACATTTTATATTACATTATGGCTGGATATTTGCAAATGGAGGTGAACACTTTTTTGGTAGGATTTATCTGTTTAGCATAGCTTTTAGTTTATCATATTTAATCTCTTCTAAGTGGTTTCAATGCACATGAGGGCAAATTCAAATATTTAAGAATTTCTATTTGCCTTTTCTAGGTCAGATGCCACTTACAACTAAAAAAATAATAATTAAAATAATCAAAGTAATTAACCTCCCCCATCACCCCTCTTCCTATTTTTTCCCACTTTTATCACATATTTAATGAAGAAATTTAACTATTTTAAGTATAATTAACTTATTTAGGAAGTAATTATTGAAAAGGCTTAGCATTAATTGCATTCATCAAAGAATTCTATCTTAATTGTCATGTCAAGAAAAAGAAAGAAAGGCTTGTTTAGCTTTAACAAAATTGAAAGGCATAATTAATAGCTACTATTTCTCTTAATATTTGCTCAAGAACATCCCATTGCTATATTCTTTTATTAAGCTAAGAGTAATTTGGTTTCTCCAAATAGTTAATTAATTTTAAAAATATCTTAATCCATAATTCCTCAATTATATATCGGAGATTATCCAAACACAATTTTCTTTCTTTTTATCCGTTTTCACTCTAATTTTATCAATGTAATTAGGGGTGTCAAAGTAGGTTAACAGGTTGGTTTCATATTCTAACTGAAATTAACCTGACCTGAATTCAATCAACTCGAATCTAACCTTTTTAATAGTTAGTCTAAATGACGGGCCTGAACCCGATCTAGTACTGGCAACCCAAATGACATGAACAAGACCTAAAAACTCATTTTGATTTAAAAAATTATAATTTGACAACTATAGAGCTTAAGCAAATTGGTCAAAAAATAAGGAGATTATACCAAAAATCAAAAGAACTTAAGAAAAAAAAATAAATGGGTCATTTTCAGGTCAAAATCAGGTTTGCAGGTCAACCCAAACCTATCTTATTTAATAAATCGGTAGAAATTCTAAACCCGAACTCAACCAGTTTATTAAACAGGTCAATCGAAACCAAATTTACGCTGTGACGTACATGTTGTGTTGGCGATTCGGGTTATTTTCAACTCCCCTAAATATAACTCTTCCTTTCCCCACAAAGATTAGAAATTACTCCAAATTAATATATATACATATAATAAAAAATAGAGTAAAAATAAAAATAAAAATTGGGAAAGCCTAACCAGAGGCATGAAATATGCATGTTTGCACTCTCTTTCTAAAACTTTTAGCAATAGCTTTCAGATATTTATGTCTCTCACATTCAGTATAAAATAGGCTTCAAAAAGATATTTGAAAACAGTGATGCAGATAAGAGGCAGCCACATATGTGAAGGATATACTTCCACTGTTCAAACTTTATCGGGTAGCTGATTCGCTCCAGATAGGGCTGAAATGAAATTAGATAAGAATATAGGTTGGGATATTGAGATATTCTTCTTTATTTAAAAGATATATGAGAATATATAAATAAGCTAACGGTTCATAACAAAGTTGACTTAAGTAGAGATCAATACATCTCAACAAACAAATTTATTATATATTAGTGGTTTATTTAATTGAACAAAATACTTCGATAATTGGGTTTGAGACCCTATTTGTCATCGTGTTTTTTATTTCCATCGAAGGCTTCGTTTAGGACAATTTTTAACCACTATTTTTCATTAATATTAAAAAAAATTTGTATTGAAAAGCTGCTTTAAAAAACAGTAATGAAACTTAAGGCTTCATTTAAGACGGCTTTCTTACTGTTTTTAAATAAAAAAATAAGAAGTAGTAAGAAAGCCGTCCCAAGCAAAGCCTAAGTCGTCCTAACTCATTATATATATATTTCCTTGAAAGGTATTAATCATTGGTTCCTCCTCAACTTTGTTTCTTTTGAAAAGGTCATTTATCATCATCTTTTGTCGAATAGGAAGAACTCTAATAGATATGTTAATACAAATTTTAATAGTAGAATTTCTTTTGTCTGAAAGTTTCTGAAATTCAAATAGAATTTTGGGTAGATTAGGGATGATATATACTAAGTTGAATTCAAGTAAATTTAGCTCAGTGTGTCCTCAAGTATTCCTATCATGCTAGTTTATTTGATTCTTAATTATAACATTTAATTATACCTTATTGGCTCTGAGAATCTTTTGGTAGGATGATGAGTCCAATGACTATTGATTAGATATCAATTTTAATTTTGAATGTGATTTGCAAATGACCATTCCCTAATCACCTTTGTTGAGTCAACTAATGAGGTTATTTTCTTTAGGGTTTTGTCTATCCACATGTAAATAATCCTTGGAATCCATTATAATAGATACTTGGACCCTTAATGCACCCCAAAAGATGGGTCATTACAAAAATAGATCAACAAAAGCAAAATTTATGATAAAAAAACATTATAATTATGCCATCCAAGCTAAGGTTTGTAAGTCTCATTCTTCACAATATGAAAAGGGTGAGCAAACTGTGCTACCTTACACTCCCCCATCTTTCAGTATCCTCTGAGTTTTTCTACACTGAGAAGACTTTTGAGGTATTGCCTAAACAAAGACCCTTCTTATGTCAATGGTAGAGATCGTAATTGGTCAAACTAGCACGAAGGTCTTCACCCTTAACCTCAAAAGTAGGCCTAGGATGAACAAAAATAGAAGGTTGTGTCTTCAGGCAACACAAAGTGTAGTTATTCTAATCACTCATGCTCAATCGACTTAGACAACAACATAATAGATAGATGAGAAATATTATGAATAGGGCAATCAATTCATCAGGCAATGGATCTTTACATCAACATCTTCATATAATTAGTATGGTAATCTTGCTTATGCGATGAAGATTATAAAACTCAATTTCTAATTTTATCAATGTTTTTCCTATATTGCATATCTTCAAAGCAAGCATAAGGTTTAATTAGCTTTTTCCATCTATGCTTAAATATGACCAAAAAGTGTAGTATAGAAAAATAGTACAAAAATAAGGAAAATCGTTCGAAGTCAGCACAATGTAGATTTTTTTATAGATGTTCATCCATTTGAAACACTTGTTAAAAATGATTTTTGGAGTTCAAAAGTTTCAAAAAAAAAAAACATTTTGATGAATATTTTGCTCAAGAGCATCATCATGAACACCGCTTGCCAAAATTTTCTAGCATAAAATTTTTAGCGAATTATCAACCAAACACTCATCTTGTCGAATTTTTTATCGATAATAGGCCAGAAGGTTTGGGGAAATTTTTAAAAAAAATTATACAACACCTCCCTTAAAAGTTTAATCTCTTCTATCCACGTCACAACATAGTATATTTACATGCAAATATTTTATACTAATAATTGAATAACCATGAAAATAAAATAATTTGTATATAAAACATAAAACACAAAATATTCATATTCTCATATAAGGAAAAACATAAGAAAATTTAGTTTAATGAAAAGAAATGTATAATATTATGTTTTATCTTCTCCTTTCTTTCATTCTCTCACTTCCTCTCCTCAATCTTTTCTTCTTCTTTTATCTCCTCTTCATTGCCCCCTAAACATATGTACTCATCTTGTAGAAGATTAATATTATTCGTGAGACCAATGTAAATATTTTTTAATCATGAGGTAAGAGGTAAATAACCTAACATCTTAAATAAGATATTTTTTTGTTTGTTTGGTTGCATTGTCTTTATATTTGAGGTTTATATGCTCCATAATATATTTATTTGCATTCATTCTCATCCATAGATGTTATCCTTATAGTACATCATGCATTCATTAGTATAACAATCTATCTTTTTGAATTCTATAGAAAAAACTCATCACCACCAGTAATAAACATCTCTACCTATATTCCTTAAATATAAAGTATTTTTCAAGTGTAAGTAGCAAGACGTTTTGTCAATCGGGGAAGGTTTTTGGTGACAACACTTGGAGATATCAGAAGTGAGAATGTTGAGATGAGTAACGAGAAATCCTGTGAAAAACACGATCGCCTGGTCGTGCCTGGCAGTGCAAGGTTTTATGCGTTCAGTCAATCTACTCGGAGTGAATCGGTCAAAATACTCATTTTTTTTTTTTGAATTCACTCAAATTTTCAAATCACCACAAACAAATTTTATTGAGTTTTTTTTTTTTTTTTTTTTTGCAAAAATCACCACAAACAAGTTCTTCAAAAATTCATTCAAAAATACTACTAATTAATTTTCAAGATTTATTTATAAATAACCATAATATTACAAGTTTACAACTAGTTGTTTTTTTTTTATGAAAATTTTCTTAACATTTCAAAAACTAAATTAGCATGCAATATTAGTATATCAACCACTTTTACTTTAAATAAATTCAAATATTAAAAAAATTTAAAAAAATAAAAATAAAAACTATGAATAATAAATAAGTAAATAAACTAATCGAACCCTATATGAAAATATTTGAACAAGCAAAAATGAAAAATAATCATACAATGAGAAAAGAAGCAAAAATTAGGGAGAGGGTTGCAATCAAATGAAATAAAAGCTTGTAAATGACGGAGATGTTGCTCAAACTTTTGATCTACAGAGTAGATGCATCGATGGGACCTCATTCAGACTTCGTTTGTGGCGGCTTTCTTATTGCTTATTCTTAAAACAACTTTTTAGTATAAAATTTTTAATTTTTATACTAAAAAAAGATTTTAAGAAGTAGTAAAAAAAGCCGTCCCAAATGAGACCTCGGTCAAATCAGGATGAGGCGAGGCATAGAGGTAGTGATTTTGCTAGAAGAGGAGGGTGGGTATGGAAAATATGACTGAGGAATAGGGGATTACCAAATTGTCATTTATTAAAAGAAAATTCAATGGATATTTGAAAAAAAAATCACCAAAAATAATCCACTTGTATTATGAAAATTTGCTAGAAATATGGCATAAATCCAACAATTTCCCATTGTGGTTAGGTGTTTATTTTTGTTCAAAAGCTTATTTCAATAGGCGAAATAATAGACTTGCACATCCATTATTATTGTATCAGATTTAGAAAGGGATGCATTAAAGAGATATAATGTCCCACCTAACACAATCATTTCATGACATTATACAATTTGAAGCCCTTAAATAGATTTAGGTTTTATTTGGGACAGCTTTTTTACTACTTAAAACAGTTTTTTAATACAAAATTTTTAATTTTTGTACTAAAAAATTATTTTAAGAAGCAGTAAAAAAAATCGTCCCAAACGAAATCTTAATTTCAAGTCAAGCATCTTTAATTGTGATATTATAAGTCCTTATCAAATAATTCCCTTAGTATTTCATTATTATTATAAAGTAAAAAAGCCACATATCCTAAAAAATGAATAAATTTAAATAAAAAACATATCTTTAAGACATTAATTATCCCCATATTCTAAATATTGAATTTGCTTTTTTGGCATGAAATTTTAATTTGAGAGGATATATCATAGAAGCCTCTAATCATGATTTGTGCAATGCTAAGAAGAAACTCCATTACTCTTAATCATGTTGGAACTGCAAGCCTTAGCCATGAAAGTCTCATAAATCTTTGTCAAGCACAAATCCCAAGACCCATTTCCCAAAAATTCTTCATGGCATGATTTGTGATGAGAAACAACACAAAATCCAAGATATATGAATATGAGAATGAATCCAAAGTTGGGGGCATCTAAGTGTTGATCCCTAGAAAATTCTTCATGATAGCTAGCTAGCATTTCCTTATTCACTTCATGATGCCCAATCCAAGGGAAAATTATTCTGTGCGGACCCCAGACGGCGTACGGAAACCAACCAGAACATGTCAAGTCACTTTTTTGCTCGGTACCGAGTGACGTGGTGCATTCTAGCTGGTCTCAACACCGTCCGGTGTCCGCACAGAATAATCTCTCCAATCCCAGCCAAGTAACTATCCTCATTAACATTGAGGTTTTGTTTGAGATAGCTTTCTTATTGGTTCGTTTTTCAGATCATAATCATAATTTTTATTTGTGCATTTTTTGCTGCTTTCAAAAAACGTTTGTAATGAAAAACTACTTTCTACAATAGTGTTTTAAAATTACTTTCTCTATAGCAGATTTACAAAGCAATTAGAAAAATGTTCTAAATAAAGAATGAGTCATGTTTGCATTGAAATATTATTCCAACCTTTACTAATGAAACTAATATATATACTAATGAAACTAATTAATATATATCCTTCATTTTTAAAATAAAAAATAGAATAACTTTATATAAAATAATAAGAAAAAAAAGCATATGACAACAAATTAAAAAAGATTGCTATCTAAATTTATTTGAAAACATGCTGATGCTACTCTTTTCAGTCAATAAAGCAAATCCCCATATCTTAGCTTTTTTTTTTTTCCTTTGTGTGTGTGGGCTTATTCATCTTGGAGAAGTCATCTCACATATATTTCTGAACTGAACCTGTGCAAGTAGAGCCAATAAAGAGGCTTTTCCATATGGGAGGAGGGTCCAATTGCTGGTATTACTACACTAACATTGCACTTCCCTGAACAAAATATTAATAATAATACATACAACAATACAACAAATCTTTAACCTACTACATGGGGTCGACTAGATTAATTTATCATTTTTCTCCGTTGTGTCATGTTAAGGATTAATTATTCTGCGCGGATGTCGAACGACATTCAGAGACCAACTAGAATGCGTCATGTCACCCCTTGCTCGATACTGCGGCTCGGTATTGCTAGATACCGCTCTGTATCGCGGCTCGATATTGCTGTCATTCATTCTAATTGGTCTCCATATGACATTCTGCGTCCGGTCTCCGCATATAATTATTAATTTCTCCATGTATTAAGAGTCAAATTCTCATAGTTTTTCATTAAGACTTAAAAAACAGTAAAAAAGATATCCCAAACGAAGCTTTAAACATATGTTTTTCATTAAGGCTTCGTTTGTGACAACATTTTTATTACTTCTTAAAGCAATTTTCTAGCACATAAATCACAATTTTTCTACAAGAAAGCAGTATGAAAGCCGTCCCAAATGAAACCTAAATTAAGGCTTCGTTTGGGACGGCTTTCTTCCTGCTTCATAAAGCGGATTTCCAGTACAAAAATTAAAATTTTAGTACTGGAAAGCCGCTTAATGAATCAGAAAGAAAAGCTGTTCCAAACGAAGCCTAGTTTTCATTAGCTCTTATATTTATACATCTAACACCTAAAATCCATTATTTATTTACATATTACTAAAAAGCTCCTCTAAAATCTCAAAAATACCGCTCCCTTTAACTTTGTCTCTATTTAAAAAATATATACGTAAACACGAAAGTTTTAGGATGTCATGCATGTAAAAATAAGATGTGAAATTAGGTGTGTAAATCTGCTGAGCCCGCTCGAACTCGACTTAGAGCAAATTATTCGCAATGAAATTATTATGAGGATTTGCCTAGGAGGAACTAGATTCCAAAATATGACAATAATTTAAAAGTATGCTCATATAAAATAGTAAATAGCATGGGAGGTAGTGAATTATCGAGCTGCACTCAACTTATTAAAGATAACAACTAGCAAAGAATCGATGCCCATGATGGCATGATGAATGAGCTATGAAGTAGAAGATTCTCATGATTTTTTATTTATTTATTAAAAGTAATTATTTAAAAGTGATTATTTCCACTCTTTTTATAAAGTCTTGATTGAGTCAAATCAAATAGTTAGTAGGCTGGTTAGCTTAGATTTGACTTGATAAATGGCACATAAGTAAATTTTTATATGAGCAACCGGCTTAAATTTGTGCTAAACTTTTGACTTTTGTTGTCATCAAATCAAGAATAGATTCATTCAAAAAGTATCAAAACAAATTCTATTTAAAAAGTATAAATATAAATCTATTAAAGATACTTTAAAGTTGTTTCTTTCTTTTCATTTGATTTTTTTTTTCTATTTCTCTCTTTAAATTTTTATTTTTTTATCATTTTAATACATTAACTAATTAAAAGTCTGTTTGGGACAGCTACAATATTTTATAAAATTAGTTGTGAAATTG
>NW_021331265.1:0-11447 GCF_001605985.2 Dendrobium catenatum
TAATTTAAAAAACTATTGGATTTAAAAACGATAAACCGATTAATGATTCGTAGCAATTTTAATTTGAAATTATTTAAACCAAAATTTTCAACAACAAAATTAAATTGCAGTAATTAAGCAACAAAAATAAAAATGACACAAACATTTATAGTGGTTCGGTCAAACACGACCTACATCCACTCCCTCAAGCATCTCGCTTCAAGTATTTCATTATTACCAAAGTGACTCTCATTTTTCTCCCACAGCAATGCAGAGAAGCGTTTATAAAACTCTCTTCCACCAATGCCCGCTGCAGTAGAGAACCGTCGTCCTTTCACACCCTACAAGTGTAGGAAGAGAACCTTCATCCTTTCACACTCTCCAAGTGTAGGAAGAGTACCTTCATCCTTTCACACCCTCTAAGTGTAGGCAGAGCACCTTCATCCTTTCACACCCTCCAAGTGTAGGCAGAGTACCTTCGGCTGTTCACACTCTTTAAGTGTAGATATAGAACCTTTGGTTGTTCACACTCTCTAAGTGTAGGCAGAGAACTTATAGTTATTCACACTCTCCTAGTGTAGGCAAAGAACCTTCAGCTTTTCTTCAAGAATCTTCTCACATAAAAACTTAAAAGACAAGAGGAAGAGTGAAAAATTCAAATCACACACAGAGATCCTAATATGAAAGACACGAAAAATCAAGAAGACTAGAATGTAACAAGTCGATTTTAATGGACATTCTATATGAAAGACGTGAAAAACCATCCAGAAAATTGAAAATTTCAACTTTGAGCATATACGATCGTATTATATGATTGTAGGTTCGTACATATAAGCAGTTTAAATACTATTGCAAATGAATAATTTATGAATTAGTATGAAATCATTTCATACATGATCATTATCCGGTACAAAATAAATTTGTCCGGGATGAACAGTATGAAAATTTTCAAATTTGTTTGTACAAAATATCAGGACGAAATGATCGAGAACTGAACTGAGCAAAATAATTCTTCCAAAATATGTTAGGAGAAATAATAATCAAAATAATAATATTTTTAAAAGTTCGTTAGGGATGTTAAGCCATTAGGAACTAGCCCGAGGCTAACCAAGAGGGGGATAAATTAGTATTTTAAAAAATTTTCTTTAAGCAAAGCATAAAACTAAAACCAAATCAATTCACCACAAAGAGTAATTGATGCGAAAATAAAATAAAGAAAGATCACACCGGATTTATAGTGGTTCGGTCAAACCTTGACCTACGTCCACTCCTCGGAAGTACCCTCTGAGTATGCACTAAGTGTCTCTCATTTAGCTCCCACAGCTATGCGGAGAAGCCTTTACAATAGACTCTTTTTCACCAACTCAGTGCGGTAGAGAACCGACTCCTTTTGCTTCCTCCTGAAACAGGCAGAGAACCGACTTCTTTTTCTTCCTCTTAAGCGGGCAAAGAACATGGACCATTTTTTGAAGTAGACCTCCCAAGGATGAAGGATGAAGAACGAAGAAGACAACTTGGAACCTTATTTGGAGTAAACTTTGTGAACCCTCCCACGAACTCCCCCTAAATAGATCTGGCGGTTGATTCTTTCTGATTTGAGCCTATCGTCCTGGCCGATACAAGGATCATCCATGACGATGTGCTTAATGATGGCTGCCTTAACCAGGATGCCCTAATTAGGGTTTTTGTTTTTAGACGAACCATCCTGGCCGATATAAACATCGTCCAGGACGATGTACTCAAAATAGAAAAATCCTCAAGTGTGTGTGTGCAAGGTTACTTAGCATCAGGAACCACTTTTATAATGGACTCAAGAAAGGAAAAATTATAAACTGACTCAAACTAAATCTACCCAATCTTGAGCTAGCTTGAGTTGCATTTGATCTTGTGGACCTAAAAAGTTAGTAGACAAAGCAGTCGCAGACAATTATGAATGTTTGTTATCATCAAAAGTCTAATCCATAAACTCAAATTTGCAACAATTTGGAATCATAAAAAATATACTACTTGCAAGAATATTAAACATGCAATAACAAAGTAGCAACTATCTCAATAATCTCCCCATTTTTTATGATGATAAAATAATTATTGTTTGAATAACCTTGAAAATTCTAAATTTCTCTTTAATTCCCCCTAAATGAGTAAGCATGTGAATATAATGGGAATTCTTTGAAATGCAAATTTTTTTTTTGTATAAAACACAAACTGACAGCAAAATCACGAATAACGAACAAAACATAAACAAGGAACAAAACACAAATAAGGAAAACACGAACAACAAACAAAACATAAATAAGGAACAAAACACAAATAAAATACAAATAAGGAAAACACAAACAAACAAAAATAATCAAATAATATTTCTTCCCCTTTTGACAACAACCAAAGGGAAGAAGAACAAAAAAAAAGAAATGAAAGGTGTCATATGAGAAACCTTTGATAATTGATCTTTAAAGAAATTGAATTATAATTGCAATAAGAAGATTAATGTTCATTAGAGAAAAAATAAATATTAAAAACATTTAAATTAAAATATAAGATAGACAAGAAAAATATTCAAAGATCATGAAACAATCTAGACAATTAAATAAGAAGAATTATTGTAAAAATGACAATAAGAAGATTAATTAAATTCAAATTTTAATATAAAATATAATTGAACATTAGATAGATTTGAACTTGAAGATTAAAAGATAGAGGAAAGAACAATATCAATAAACTTATTTTTGGTGATATTGCACATCTTTTTAAATATTTGTGGCACATTTTGTACAGCTTTTTGTATTTGGGCTAATTTTGTGCCTCTTTTCAATTTGCGAATCATTGCACATTCTTTCAATTTTTGTACACTTTGTATATATCTTTTCTTTCCTTTTTTTAATTGATCTTTTCAAAATCAATAATCTAAAAACTCAAACTTCTCTAAGTATAAATATAATTATATTGAATGGAGAATTAAAAAATAGTAAGACATTAAAATTGCAATAATAATATTATAATTATGTATGCCTAAAATGTATATGAGATTAATAGCTTTAATTTGTCCTAAATTATAGATTAACTTGAAAATGTTTGAAAAATTAGATTTCATAATGAAAATAATCTTTATATTGCAGTTCTGATTAAAACACTTTTTAGATCAATTAAGTCAGGATTATCATATAGTCAAGCTAACATTTAAAAACAAAAAACAAAAATAACTAAACATAACCAAACATTTTTATTGATATCAATATAAAGATGATACAATAAATCACATTTGATATCAATATAATTATCTCAAATCATCAAAAAACAAAACAACATCAAAGATCTGACAAAGGACAAGTAAAAAAAAAACACTCAACAAATACAAGTACAGAAATCATCACATCATATCACTAGAAACTAGCAAAGACAATCATCAAAGAAGTCATTCTACAAATCTGAGGGGCTTTGGTCTGAAGGAGGTGTCTAATTGAATATAGAAAAATAGTTATTCATCATAGCTATATTTATGTTCACCGAGTCAAACTGACCTCAGATCCAACCCATATCCTGCTGATATTGTGCATCCTGATGATTTAGATGAGTCAGAATTTGATCAAAATGCTGATCAAAATGACTCTCTAGCTGGTCAAAGCGCTAGACCATCTCCTGAATTCAGGTCTATAAGAAGGAGCAGGTGCCAATGCTCCCCCTTCACCCTCAGAAACCTCAATTGAATAATCTCTCCTAAAAAGTGTTTAGAATGAAGTAGATGGGCATTTCAAGATGAGGCACGGGATGAACAAGATTGTACTTCTTCTCAAGGATATAGGTCAATAGGTGTCCTAAGGCAATGTTCTTCTTCCTCTTATGTGAAAAATGTCGAAAGTGAATATCCTCTTGGATTAGGATTCTAGAAGGAGTAATTTTGGAAGAAGCAAACCTAATAAAGGAATCCTCATTAACACTAGAAAGGAAGTCATTATCTCCACTCCTCGAAGAAGATCCCTTAGTTAGTCTACCGCTCTTGCTAAAGCTGGCCATTGCTAAGTTTTGAAGGATTTGAAAAGGCTATTGAAGTGAATAAAAATGAATTCTAAAGCCCCCCTATTTAAAGAGCAATAATCTTTCGTACGTACAAAAAGTGTTTGGTACAGTACGATTAATGGGTTTGTATGTATGAAAATAAATTTCATATGTCTGAACGAATGCGTTCAAAATAAAACAACTTTTCATAATCACACGAGTTACGAAGCATCCTTTCGTACAAGCTTTTTCACCATACAATCATACAGATGAAAAGGTGTTCATCCGAGACGATCAGTTAATTAAGATCATTTTAATGACAGTTAGGTTTGTCCCCCCATATTGAATGACACGTGGTTTGGTTGATACGAATTGAGGGTTCATACCTACTATCAGTTATAATAACTGATTCTATCCATATAACCATCAAGTTGCATACATATGTTTGAATACACATCGTCGTGATGATATAGAGATCAAACAATATGATATGTATTAGAAACTAAAAAACTTTATGCAATCAGTTCAAACCAAATATCGACATGCTACAGAATTCGTACGAGACAAAAATAATTTCGTACATTATGAATATAATACTTAGAAAAATTTGCACGATCAATTATAAACATGAAATTCAATGTGAAAATATTTAAAAACACAAAAAATAGACAAAAATAGAAATATACAAGCACAAACAACCACATTAAAAAAACACACAAAGACAAATATTAAGGTTGTAGAAAATTTTTAATTAAGCGTTAAGATCAATCACACCAAGCCTTCTTCTTAATGTGCTAAAATTATCAAAGGCTAATGGTTTTATAAAAATATCTGTAAGTTGATTTGTAATTGAAACATGGTTCAATTTAATTTCTCCTTTGGATACATGATCCCTTATGAAATGATGTCTTATGTCTATTTGTTCGGTTCTAGAATGTTGAATAGAATTTTTTGAAATACAAATGGCACTAGTGTTATCACAATAAATTAAAATTATGCCTACTATCAATCCTAAGTTAATCAACTATTGTTTCAACCAAAGAATCTGTGCCACACAACTTTCTAAGACAATGTATTTAGCTTTAGCAGTAGATAGCACTACGGAATTCTATTTTCTACTGGACTAAAAAACTAAAGAATTTTTAATAAATTGATAAGTTCCAGAAGTACTCTTTCTATCAACCCTGCAATCTACAACGTCAGAATCTACAAATCCAATAATTTCAAATAAAGAGCTATACTTGGGATACCAAATTCCTAAGTTTTGAGTTTCCAAAAGATATCTCAAAATCCTGTTTACTGCTGTTACATGTGAATCTTTTGGATCTGATTGAAATTTAGCACACAAATAAACATGAACATAATATTGGGTCTTCTAGTAGTCAAGTAAAACAAAGAATTAATTATTTCTTTAAATTTCTTTTTATCAATAGATTTTTCCTTTGGGTCCTTATTCAACTGAACTAAGAAACTCATAGGAGTACTAACAGGTTTAATATTATCCATTTCATACTTTTTTAGGACATCCTTAACATACTTCGACTGACTAAAAAATGTTTCCTCCTTAATTTGCTTGATGTTAGAACCTATAAAGTAATTCAAATCTCCGATTAAACTTATTGATTCTTGTTAAATCTTGATTAGATTATTACACTTAAACTAATATCCCAAGGCTAATTAAGAGGGGGGGGGGGGGGAATTGGTAGTTTTAAAAAAATTACTCTTAGATTTAAAATTTTGAAACTAGATAATGATTAGTATAAAGTAAATTTAGATTTAAAAAAAAAAATTCAACCACAGAAAATTAAAACATGCAGTATGTAAATAAGCAGTGAAAAAATAAACAGACATAAAGATTTATAGTGGTTCGATCAAACTAGACCTACATCCACTCACCGAAGCCTCCCAATCAGGTATTACACTATTACCAAAGTGACTCTCCTTTAGCTCCCTCAGCAAGGCGGAGACGCCTTTATAAAACACTCTTCCACCAATCCCCAGCGCGGCAAAGAACTGTCATCCTTTCTCACCCTCCAAGTGTAGGAAGAGAACCTTTGTCCTTTCATACCATCTAAGTGTAGGGAGATTACCTTTGATCATTTACACTCTCCAAGTATAGACAGAGAATCTTCCACTATTTATACTCTCCAAGTGTAGGTAGAGAACTTTTGGCTGTTCACACTCTTCATGTGTAGGCAGAGAACATTCGGCTGTTCACACTCTCCAAGTGTAGGCAGAGAATCAGTCTTCTTCAAAGATCTTCTTATGAGGAATCTAGAAAGACAAGAGAAAGAATGAAGAATACAAATCACACATAAATATCCTTTCCTTTGAGTAACCTTGTGAACCATTCACACTCAACTAGCAAGAAATCTCTCTCAAACACTCTCTCATACTCTCTCCTTCAGATGCTCTTGAACCCTCACGAAGATAGATGATAGAAGAAGACAATTCAGTTTTTAAATGAACCTTTTATACAATGGACATGGAAAACCATCCAAAAAACTAAAGTTTTCAAATTTAAGTGTACACGATCGTGTAGTACGATCGTATGTTCATCTGTAAGAATAGTTCAAATACTATCACGTATGAACCCATTATGAATCGGTATGAAATCATTTCATACATAATCATCATCTGGTATGAATTGAGTTTGTCCAGGATGAATAGTTAAAATTTTGACTTTCATTTGTATGAAACATTAGGATGAAATGAGCGAGGATAGAATAGAGATGTTCTTCCTGGGACGATCATAAATATTATCCGTACTATCTTTTTCTGAGGATAGATTAGAGACACTCGTCCTAGGACGATTGTATAATATTGTCTGTATGATCTTCATCCATGGACAAAACAGAGACGTTCGTCCTAGAACGATCGTATAATATCATTCATTTGATCTTGATCCAAGGATAGAATAGAGACATTTGTCCTGAGACAAAATTATATATCGTCTGTATGATCTTCATCCGAGGATAGAATGGAGTCGTTTGTCCCGAGACGATCGTATAATATCATTCGTATGATCTTCATCCTAGGATAAAATAGAGACGTTCATCCTGGGATGATCTTATAATATTATCCGTACAATCTTTATCCTAGGATAGAACAAAGACGTTCATCTTGGGATAAAATTAAATATCATTCATATGATTCATCCTTAGAAAAATTTTCAACATGTTCATATGATTACTCAATGAGAGAATAACTGATCAGATTATATGTACAAAGTAATATTGTACAGTACGATAAGTTTAAAAATATGAATTATAAAAATCTCTCTCAGTGTGTGTATGCTTAGTTACTTAATTGCAATCACACTCTCTCAGACTCAATAAAATGAAAAATACAGACTTTAAATTACAATAAACTCTAAACTATTATTGATTCGAAGTCTTCAACAATTCAAAGTATGATTTTCTTTAAATATTAGTACACACAAGAGCAAAAAAAATTCTTCCAAAATATGTTAGGAGAAATAATAATTAAAGCAATAATATTTGGAATCATAAAAAATATACAAGTTGCGAGAATAACAAACATGCAAGAACCAAGTAGCAACTATCTCAATAATCTCCCCCTCTTTGATGAAGGTAAAAAATTATTGTTTGAATAACCTTGAAAAGTCTAAATTTCTCCTTAACTCCCCCTAAATAAGTAAGTATGTGAATATAAGGGAATTCTTTGAAGTGCAATTTTTTTTTTAATTTTTTAATTTTAAAAATGCAAATAGACAGCGGCAGTAAAAATACAAACAACAAACAAAACATAAACAAGAAATTGTTAATTTAAAAAACACAAACATACTGCAACATCAAAAATACAAACAACGAATAAAACACAAATAAGAAGAAAATAAGGAAAACACGAACAACGAAAGAAAATAAAACAATATTTCTCCCCGTTCTGACAACAACAAAAAAGGAAAAAGAAAAAAAAAACAAAAGAAATGAAGGTTGTTGAGTCTAGTACATAGGTTGTTAAACCTAAGTTAATGTCCCAAAGCTACCAAGGGGGGTGAATTGGTATTTTAAAAATTTCCCTCTTTTAATAATTTTAACCGAAATTAAACTTTAATGAATTTTTATAAAAAAAAATTTAACCATAATTTTTAAAACACTAAAGTAAATGCAGAAAATAAAAGCAGTAAAATAAAAAGACACACAATTTACAGTGGTTCGGTCTAAACCAGACCTACATCCACTCCTCAGAGGCACTCTATGAGTATTGCACTAATACCAAGAGTGTCACTCCTTTTACACCCACAGCAAGGCAGAGAAGCCTTTACAAACACTCTTTTCACCAATACCCGATGCGGCAGAGAACCGTCGTCCTTTTACACTTTCCCTAGTGTTGGCAGAGAACTGCCCATCATTTCACACTCTCCTAGTGTGGGCAGAGAACCCTTCGTCCTTTCACACTCTCCTAGTATGGGCAGAGAACCCTTCGTCCTTTCACACTCTCCTACTGTCGACAGAGAACCGAATCTCCTTGACAGATCTCTTCCCAAGAAATCTAAAAGGAAGAAAGAAAATAGTGAAGTAATCTCAAATCACAAGTAGGAAATCTTACCTTTGAACAATATGCAAAGCCTTCACGCTCCAATGGTAGAAATCCTTCTTTGAATGCTCTCTCTCACTCTCTCCTTTACACTTCTTCCAATAGGCACGAAGATTAATAAGCAAAAAGATTGGGTGGCAGTCTAATTTGACCTATATATACAAAAGACAAGAAAAACCGCCCAAAAACTAAAAGTTTTCAATTCTATACGCAGTGGATCGTCCCGTACGATCGTGGATCGTCCCGTACGATCGTGGATCGTCCTGGACAATTTTACTTAAAGTGTCGGAAATGAACCTAATGTATATTGGTATGAACTATGTTCGTACATGCTCATCGTGCTGTATGAACTATATTCGTCCGGTACGAAACAATTATTACATAGATCGGTTCCCAAAATTCTACATGACGTAACCAACTGAGGTAAGTCGGTTCAATTCGTCCTAGGATGAACAGGTTTCGTCCTGGGACAATTTCAAACAGAGAGTTTCGTTCTGGGATGAAAATTAATTTCAACCTGTATGATTTCATACAGTGAGCTTCATCCTAAGACGAAAATTTATTTTGTCCTGTACGATTTCATACAGAGAGTTTCGTCTCGGTACGAACCATAGTTTTCGTCTGGACGAATAGCGCAAGGTGAGAATCCTGAGAAGTTCTTCCCGGGATGAATATTAAATTCATCTTGGACGATTAGGACTTAGAAAATTTTCTACTCGCATGTTCGATCCATTGCTCTTCCGAGGGGTTAATTGACATGATCGTCCCGTACGAACCAGGTTTGTCCCGTACGACCAGTTAAAAAAAATTGTCCCCTAAGAGTGTTTGTGTGATTTTTCACTCAATAAAAATCACTCCCTCTCATTCTAAAAACTTATAATTTATAAATGAATAATTTGAAGTCTTCATCGCTTGGAGTTGATTTTCCTGAAATGTTAGTACACACTAGAGCAAGAACAAATCTTTCAAAAAATGTTAGGAGATATATAAAATAATAATATTTGAAATCATCAAAATAATATAAGTTGCAAGAATGTAAAACATGCAAATAGCAACCCTCACTTCTATCACCCCCTTTTTGATGATGGCAAAACAATTATTGTTTGTAGGATTTCAAATTCTAAGAATCTCCTAAACTCCCCCTGAATTGAAGAACTCATGAAAATAAGGAAGCATTTGAATTACTTTAAAAAAAAAATTGTTTTTCAAAAATTTATATACAACTCAAAAATAATACAAAAGACAAAACAATAAAACAACAATATCAAACACACATACGAAAATCAAACACTACGAAAACATATGCAACAAAGAAATTTCTACCCCTTTTTGACAACATCAAAAAGTGAAGAAGAAAACAATGTTAGAAATGTAAGCAGAAGTATGAAATTCATTTGATATTTTAATCTTAAAAGTGATTGAAATAAGGTATACAAATAAAATCAAAACATTAGAAAAACATAAGATTTCATATAATTTAGAAAGTGATATAACTTAGAGAATAAAAAGAGTTTATCAAAGGCATGTGTCAATTTAGACATAAAGATAAAGAAAATTATTGCATTAAGGATGAATAAAAAATTTTATATTTCAAATTTTAATATAAATTATAAATGAACATTAAATCAATTTGAATTAAGAGATCAAAAGAGTCTGGAAAGAAGTAATTACCACATGTGGCGCTTTGCGCATCTTAGTAATACAACTAAAATTGAGAAAAAAACAACACACTAAAGGAAATCACTAACACATGAACTATAACGAAACACAAAACAAACACTAAATAAATACTAAACAAATATTGAACAAACACTAAACAAATCATTCAGATGGATCCTGATCTGGAGGAGGAGGTGGTGTTGTACCAAAGAAGTTGA
Organism: Dendrobium catenatum; assembly: GCF_001605985.2. Lineage (NCBI taxonomy): Eukaryota > Viridiplantae > Streptophyta > Magnoliopsida > Asparagales > Orchidaceae > Dendrobium > Dendrobium catenatum. Next base: position 10,410 of record NW_021331265.1, read on the forward strand.
AGTAACTACTCATCGTGAACATGTTGGAATTAATGGCATTTATTTGTTCACGCATATATCACATATCCTGATTGTGCTGAAAATCTTGCTGCTACAAGTGAGTTTCAATTTGATCAAACCTTTGATCAAAATGAGCCTCTAAATTTTCAAATCTTTGAACCAAATCCTCATAATTTGGTCCAGCAGCATGTAAAGGTCCAGCTTCTTCTTCTATTTCACTCAGAACTATATGAGTTCTACTGGGCTCGTCCTTATTGAAGATAGCCCTAAAGGATGCGTCGTTGAAGTAGAGTGGTTCTTCAAAGTCTTGTTCTGGATGAATTAAATCATACTTCTTTTCAAAAATATAAGCAATCAAATGTCCTAAGGCTATGTTCTTCTTCCTTTTATGTTCAACATGACCAATTTTAGAGAGACCATAAATGTAGTCAATTAGGAGTTGGGCCTCATCTATAGGTTGTCTAGTCATAATCAAGTAGATAACAATAGAAAGAAGAGGAGTGATGTTGACTCTATCACCAGCTTTATGTATAATGGAAGTTCTTAATACATGCTGGATGATACGAGCATCACGCACCAAGGTTGAAACTTTAAGAAATTAATCCTTAATTCTCTTATCTCTAATCACCCTATTAACTTCAGTCCAGTCAAAATTTGTGGTGGTTAAGGTATGTATTCTTAAGCCTTCAGTCCTTAAGTTTAGGAAGATACCAAAATCATCCTTGGTGATTTCAACTTTCTTTTTGAAAATAAAAGAAGTGATGATAGAATGGTCGGAGTTGAATGACATGTTTGCTAAGAAATAGTGAAAGGTTTCTTTATTATAGAAATGTACTAGAGTGAGGATTAAACAAAATTGCGTAGAGGCAAACAAGTGCATTACCTTAAAAGTTAGTTGATCCTGTATGAGAACTCTAGATGAGGTGATTTTTGCAGAGACAAACCTAGGAAAGGATTCTTCATTGGCTCTAGAAATGAAGTGTTCAGGTGTATTTCTGTTACAAACCTATTTTCATGTCTTATGTTTTGATGATTGAC
>NW_021331266.1:0-320 GCF_001605985.2 Dendrobium catenatum
CTCAAGAAAACTCATGCTAGCCTAAAATTAGAACATTTAAATTTACAAAAAGAGCATGAAGTTTTTCTCAAAGATCATGCAACTATTGCTTCAAATCACATGGCTCTTCTTGATGAATTTGATGATTTAAACAAAAAGTATTTGGAATTAATTATGAAAATAATGCATTAAAAGTTTCACACACCTCACTTAAATTTGATCTTAAGAAATCTAAAGAGATTGAGAAAAAGTTGAGGATTGATAATGATACATTAAAAAGAACTAACTTGAGGATTCAAAATGTTTTTGATACATGTAAGAAAAATCAGATGACATCTACT
>NW_021331267.1:0-204 GCF_001605985.2 Dendrobium catenatum
ATATATATACATATAATTTTTTTTAATCGGACACATTTTTTACGTGTCTGACACGTATCGGAGGCGTGTCTAATGTGTGTTGTATCAGATACATGGCAGACACTGTACGCCTTTTTGAGAAGTGTCAGTGCATCATAGGTGCTTATACTTTTGTTTTGTTTTTTTACTTTTTTTTCCCTCTCTAATCCAATTTCAACATAAAGC
>NW_021331268.1:0-209 GCF_001605985.2 Dendrobium catenatum
ATTTGATATAATTTAAAACCCTTGAAGAAAGCAAAGGCTAAGAGCACCCTTATAGCTTTTAGTCTAAATTTTTATCTGCTTTTTACTTTACTATTTTGTTTATCTGTGGTTGAAAAAATATTTAAAAAATTTCACAAAATTTTAATCGGTTTAAAAAGAGGTTAAATTTTAAATTACCAATTTAGCCCCCCCCCCCCTCTTGGTTATCC
>NW_021331269.1:0-253 GCF_001605985.2 Dendrobium catenatum
AAAATGTCCTTTATGTATTTTGTTTGATTTAAAAAGTTTCCATCCTCCAATTGTTTTATGCTAAATCCCAAAAAGTAGGGCAACTCTCCCATCAAACTCATCTCAAACTCTCTACTCATTGTTTAAGAAAAATCATCACACAAATTTTTATTAGAAGATCCAAAGAGTATATCATCAACATAAATCTAAAAAATGAGTAAATCATCTCCAACTCTTCTAAGAAAAAGGGTGGTGTCTACGCTCCCCATGACAA
>NW_021331270.1:0-233 GCF_001605985.2 Dendrobium catenatum
CTTATGTCCCAGTAGCTAACCAAGAGGGGGGTGAATTGGTAATTAAAAATTAATCCATCTTTTTAATTTTTTAAACCAAAAAATAAACTTTAATGAGTTTTGTAGAAAATGTTTTTCAACCCAATTTTTATAAGTAAAAACACAAAAATAAAAAAATAGGTAGCGGAAAAATAAAGACACGAGGTTTATAGTGGTTTAGTCAAAACTAGACCTACATCCACTCCCCGGAGGCA
>NW_021331271.1:0-221 GCF_001605985.2 Dendrobium catenatum
TCTAATGAAATTTATTTCGTCAATTTTCGACGATATCAAAATTTCACTTAAGTTCGTCGCGGCGCATTGATATGCGTGCGACGCACTCAAATGACGAATTTCGGGTCTTACAGTGAACCTACCTTGTCCATCCCCTTAAGTGTCCTCTCCCATGTCACCTATGAATATGCAATAGAAAATCTTCTTCCTTAACTATTGCCAGCATCTCAATAAACACAACA
>NW_021331272.1:0-1174 GCF_001605985.2 Dendrobium catenatum
AAAGATACATTTTAATCAAACTTTCAAATGATTTGGAGTATTGAATTGCACATAGATCATACTATCTGAATGATTATTATATGAAGTTGATAAAATGGTTACTATTTTTTGATATCTCTTAGGAGTCTCTGATTGTCATTATATGGATTTCCTTTTAAGATCTTCGTCCTTATCTTTTCTCTACTCACATTTTGCATGGTTTAGGTTCTCCATTTGCCAGACCGATCCATATGGATAATGTGACTGACGTTGGCTCACAGATGTTGGTGTCTCGTATTCTGGTTGAACTTGACATTACAAAAAAATATCCTGATACGATCTGGCTTGGTCCTGATAAATTTGGCTATATTTAAAAAGTGTTAATTGATGATTTCCCTCTTTTCTGTGCTCATTGTAGTTATATTGGTTATAAAAAAAATGAATGTTGCCATTTACATCCTCATTTGAGGAAAATGTTTTGCCTAAAACTGTCCCAAAATTTATCAATACTTGCCCTACTCCTGTGGTCGGATTTGAGGGTTTGGCTGTGAATGATCTAAATAATTCTTTAAAAAATGTGCACTTAGATAAGGATTTGTTGGTTTATCTTGTTTACCCTTTTAAGGAAATTAAGGAAAACAACATTGTGCTACTCATGTGGTTATTCCCTCTGTTCGTAATTCTTTTGATGCTCTAGCTGGTGATGGAAATAATATTGATAAATCTATTAACCCTATTTTTGATTTATCTCACAAGCATTTAACGTCTGTGGCTGATATAGAATCCGAGGGTAATTATATGGATCCTTTGGTTATTTATGATGTGAGGAATGTGGCTTCTAGTCCATGCCCTTTGGTGGGTCCTGCTCTCCTTCTTGAAGGAGTGGATGTCTCTAATAGTGTCCCTATTATTAACTTATCATTTTCTCCTATTCCTAATGTTTCGAGTACTAAGTTGAGTGGTGACTTGCATCAGTCGATGTCTCATTCTGCGGACCCAATAGATCATTCAAATTTGGGTTGTGATCTCTTAAGTAATAATCGTGGTGCTGGGGAATTTGACAATGGTTGCTTTAATGTGTTGATGGAGGATATTGATTTGAAAGTAGTTCATGTGGATAATGATGGGTTCTCCACATTATTAGGAAAGAGAAGTAAGAAAAAAAAGTGTAAAAATTTAGAGCAGAATTTTTAAA
>NW_021331273.1:0-557 GCF_001605985.2 Dendrobium catenatum
TTCTGATTATTTAATAATATCAAAAATTATAGGTCTAAAAACAATATATTAAATAACAAAACATTATGTAAAAAATAACTTAGCTAAATAATCTTACAATAAATTTTTGAAAACTGCAACAACTCCAAAATTTGCAATATAGACAAAATTGCAACAAAAAAACCTATGCTATGCACTGCCGTTCATATGCTAAATAATTTGCAACAAATACACAATGATAAATTACAATAGCTACAACAGCAACATCTAACAATACTAATACAATTAACCAATGCTAAATAATCTTACAATAAATTTTTCAAAATTAACAAAAAAAGCTTTCAAACAAAATCAAAATTTAAGAACATACCTTTTAAGAAGATGTAAAACCGGCTGTTTGAGGGAGCAAAAGCTGGAAGAAGAGTGGGAGATACGGCAGCCCCGTTTTATAGGGATTTCACTACCCACCGCATTAAAGTAATTATCATCTGCCAACCATCCACTCAACGGCCACCATCAATTTCCGCAACTGAGCACATGAACTGTAATATCAGTTTTTGCTCCAGGTTCGTCCGGAC
>NW_021331274.1:0-239 GCF_001605985.2 Dendrobium catenatum
GGGTAGAAGACCGATGAAAGTCCTTCGACAGGCAGTAGTCCGTCGACAGGTAGTAGTCCGATGGTAGGAAGAAGTCTGGCGTCAGGTATTAGTCCGTCGAAAGTCCTGCAAGGCAAAAGTTCAATGACAAGAGGAAATTCAACATTAGGTAGAAATTTAACTTTGAGTAGAAGTCCGATGAAAGTCCATTGATGACATTCTAGTGACGTTAATCAAGGATGTATAATATATCCGAGGTT
>NW_021331275.1:0-463 GCF_001605985.2 Dendrobium catenatum
CGTCCTGGACGAACTTGGAGCAAAACTGATATTACAGTGACGCTGGAATTCTGCCCAAGTGACGTCGGAATTCTGCCCGAAGCCCAAGTGACGCCAGAATTCTGCTCGACTCCCAAGTGACGCCGGAATTCTGCCTTATTTTCAAGTGACGTCGAAATTCTAAGTAACTCTGAATTCAGATTGAATACTCAACTTGTTTGTAATAGGATCTCAATCCGGAAGTGTATCATTGTAATCTGATTGTCCTAAATTTTAAGGACGAGTCAGCCTCTTGTACCTCAAACACTAGTAGAATTGTTTCAACTGGGCATGGCCCCGTGATTTTTTCCCTTTCAAGGATTTTCCACGTAAAAATCTTGGTGTTATTATTTCTCCCATGTTTATGTGCTAGATATCCGTACAACGCTGAGGCAGAAGTTTTTTAACTCTATCCGCATATATTCTAGTCCGCAATATATATATA
>NW_021331276.1:0-226 GCF_001605985.2 Dendrobium catenatum
ATCATCCAGTCCGATATTACCAAAAATAGAAATATTTTATGGATTAACAGGAAATCTTCCAAGTTACAAATCAATAGGTCCCACATCAAATACAACAGACTAAAGAAAAGATTACAAACTGACTCAGACCTAATCTACCCAATCTTGAGCTGGTTCCAAATTATTGTCCGATCATGTGAACCTGAAAAATTAGCACATAAGGCAATTGTAGAGAAATAAGGAATGT
>NW_021331277.1:0-301 GCF_001605985.2 Dendrobium catenatum
ATTTAGCATCATTGGACACTTTTTTTATTTATTTTTTGAAAGATAGATCCCTTTTTCAAAATTCTTAAAAATTCTCATTTGTGATTATATCTTCCAGATATTAGAGAATAAAAACTCACTCTCTAATATAAGGAAGAAATAATCACAAAATAGAATTAAAAAATAATATAATAAATACAATGATAAGATTTTGAAAAATTCGAAGGTAATATAAAGACTTTGAATATTATATATATAAGATAGATTAGTGTAGCAATATTAAAAAGATCTTAATTGCAAAGTCCAGTTGTTAATTTGAGAT
>NW_021331278.1:0-204 GCF_001605985.2 Dendrobium catenatum
AGAAGAGACGCCAGTAATGGAACAGAGGTAAGTTTAATAAAAATGGCAAGGTTTCTAATGAATTAATTTGTTATGAATGCAAGAAACCAGGTCATATCAAGACTGATTACCCAAAACTCAAAGCCACTCCTAGCAAGGAGAAGGTAGAGGAGAAACCAATGGTAAATAAGGGAAAGAAGAAGTTTCAAAGAGCTTTCTGGGCAG
>NW_021331279.1:0-364 GCF_001605985.2 Dendrobium catenatum
CATTGATAATAAAATTGACCCTTTACTTGATGATTTACAATCTGATGATGAATGGGTTATTCCTAAGAATGTTAATGTTTCTGAAGTTGAAGTAGAAGGAGAAACTCAAGTCAATGAAGAACTCATTTATATAAAAGAAAGAAACAATGTGAGATTAGAGGTTCAAAAAAATTCAAAGGTATTCTTAAATATAATGAATTATTTTTTTTTTTATGATATTATTGTTTCATTCTAGAACTAACGAAATATTAACTGATATAGGAGATAAATGAAAAAATATTATAGATGAAAAAGAGTTTGAGGATGACTTTGACATTAATTATGAAAATTCTTCTGAAGAAAATCAAAGTGATGATGAGCCTGC
>NW_021331280.1:0-202 GCF_001605985.2 Dendrobium catenatum
ACCGTTTAAGCAGCCACCGCCCCTCTCTTTTTTTTTTCTCCTGTTCTTTTTTTTTTCTGGCCGATCCTTCCTCTCTCACCAAACAGATTTTCTCTTCTCCTTAGACCAAGACCTTGGATGCCTTGAGTTTTCCTCTTCCAAGCACCTGCTCTTGCATCCAAAATATGAGAATTTTCTCAGATTTCTGGAGGAAAATCTGAGA
>NW_021331281.1:0-580 GCF_001605985.2 Dendrobium catenatum
CAAACAACATGAAGTAATGGGCCAAGCCCATATATAGATATATAAGCCCACCAATAAATACCTAAAATATCAAGTAAGCCAGCAAACCACATGGCCAACATGACCAAAGAGCCCCCAAACCTATGCATGATCATAAGTAGCCTTCAATCATTAGGGAAAATAGAATCCATACTACAATAGAGCAATAAAATATATAAAAGATTTAATGAAAATATTTTGAATGCATCAATTTCAGCCAACCCACCCTACCTACATCAACCCCCTTTATAGAGGATAAATTAGAGCCTATTAAGAGAATTGTACCTCTACCCTTGCTCTAATGAGGGTATTTATAAATTCAAGAGGAATAAAGCCTAAAAATATTTTTGAAATATTTTAATTTTTTTGGAAAGAAATTAATATTATTAATAATAAATTTCTTTCTTTTAATGGAATGAGTTCAAAGGTCTACAGGAGAGCGAGCTGTGACTACACATGAATAGGTGCTTATAATTGCACATTATTTAAATCACTATATTTGTGACTAAAGGAGAACAAGTGTGCCTCTGACAACAATAAAGTTAGTTGGTAGTCGCCTAAC
>NW_021331282.1:0-238 GCF_001605985.2 Dendrobium catenatum
AAAGGCCCAGCTACCCATACCAATACCATTAACCCAAGGACGGGGAGCACTCTTCTCTGTCTCACGTCCGCCGTTAAACCCAGGCTTTTCGCCTGCCTATAAACACAGTTACTTATCTGCAAACCCGCAACATTTTCCTGCAAACTTGTATCGCCTGCCTATAAACGCAGTTACTTATCTGCAAACCCGCAGCATTTTCCAGCAAACTTGTATCGGGTCGGGCACCTCAGCGCAATGA
>NW_021331283.1:0-2660 GCF_001605985.2 Dendrobium catenatum
CTCACCGAGCAACCGTGTGAATCCCCCTTTACTCTCCCTTGAAAACCCCTCCGTGGATCTTCTCCCTCTCTCAACTCCACCCTTTCTCCCTTTCAAACTCTCTCTTCAAGTTCCCCTCCAAAGATGAAAACTACAATGGCTGCCAAAGACACTAACAAAGTGCCTTGTCAAAACTTAAATAGAAGAGCTCAAAATGAGCTCATTAATTGCAACTTTCAACGTTATCTCCAGGATGATATGATATCATCCTGGCCGATCAATATAAATTAAGCCCAATCAGCATAGATATCTTGGAGATCAGAAGAAATTTGTTTATATCATCCAGGATGATAATATATATCCTATTCATCAATACCAATCATGGAATATCATCCTGAACATCACCCTGAATAAGAGCTATCCGATGTCCAATCGTCCAGTGGATCATCCCGGCCGATCCTACGATCGTCCAGGATGATGTGATCGTGTAATCAAATCTTTAATTGCTCTCCTTAAATAACCAATTAATTTAGGAAAAATTATGCTAGATCAACCAGGCCAATGCCCGGATGATCCAAGGTATGATGTTCAAAAATAAGTAATACCTAAATAGATCTGGCAAGTGATTCTTTCTATTTGACCATCATCCTGACCAATACAAAATTATCCAGAACGAAGTTTATTGATAGCTACCTTAAAAAGATACTTTAATAGATGTTTCTATTTTGAATCGATCATCCAGGCCGACAAAAATTCTCTCAGACGAATTACCAAAAATAGTAAATTCTAGGAAACAATTAGAAATTCTCCCAATGTGTGTGTGTGTGTGCAAGGTTACTTAGCATCAGGATTCACATTGATTATAATAAAGTCAAGAAAGGGAAAAAAATACAAACTGACTGAGTCTTAATCTACCCAATCTTGAGCTGGCTTGAGTTGCACATCAATCTTGTGGACCTGAGAGTAAGGCAAGGCAGTCGTAGAAATCATGAATGTTGATATCATCAAAATTCAATCCATAATAAGATCCCGCAACAGACCTACATCTACTCCCTAAAGATCCTCCTCTTTGGGAATTGTATTATATTTATTTCTCCTTTATGATCTATAAAATCCTAAGCGTCAGAAGTGATCTCCTTTACTATGTTAATCACCCTACAATCTATTATGAAAATCCTCCCAATCGACCCTTGCATGTTATAGTTAATTTTTGTCTCTATTCTCCAACAAGACTAGTGGAGATATCGATCCTTCCTCTAAAATCCTCGCCTAGTGGAATATCGATCCTTCTCTATAAATCCTCGCCTAGTGGAGATGTTGAAACTCCTTTTTTCATCAAGCTCAATGGAGATGTCACTCCCTACTCATGCCACTTTAGCCTCATGAAGATGTTGAAATACCTAACGCCTTAGGCCAGTGATAAGCCACTCCCTCTCTCACCTCCTCAGCCATGTGGAGTTACCAAAACTCCTTACCCTTAAGCTTGGTATAAGAATGTCAACCATTGCCTCCTCTTCTAGAGAGAGTCTTTTAATCCACAAACTCTCCATCATAGAGCTATCCTCCAAGAGTTCCACACAAATAAAACTTAAGGAGACATGGTGCTGTGAGCAAAAGAAGCAGTAGTCACCTCCACACCTTGATAACCATCAAGGCTTAACTCCCTCTCTCAACCTCACCTCGTCTCTCTCCTTTTGCTTTATGGGTTCTCTCAAAAATCTCATAGAAGTAATACATTTCTGAAACACTAGAAATCCAATCTCAAAAGACATAATAAGAGTTTACAAAGAGGGATAAAAAACCCAAATTTTCAATTTTTAGCCTTATGCTGTTATAAAATGATGAATACATTGTGTTGGAAGTTCAATCTAATATCAAATCATCCAGGAAAAACCAAAGTATATTTGTTGACTTCTTAGGAGAATCATGTAGTCAGATACATGATAATACTATACGATCATATATCTTAATTTGATCTTGTTTGATTGCATAATCTTCATATTTAAATTAGGAAATTTAATTAAAATTCATATACTATGGACTGGATTATATAATATGAGTATTCCAAAATTTCAAAATTCAAAATTACTTATTTTAACTAACCAGGATTCGAAGGTAGTGTTTCTTAATATAATAGATCATTTTCAAAATTCAAATTTTCACATTTTAATCAATCTCACTTAATTAAATATATTAATTAATTTATATATGAATAAACCATACAATATGGTTTGGATCATAAAGTATGATAAAAAAATTAAAATATTTAATTTTAATCCCCTTATATGTGCATTTGATTGGTAAGCCATCATATGGCTAATATTAAAAAAAAAACTCAAGTAAAATAAAATAATATAGACTTTGCAACATACATATACTGACTTTTACCCTAATTCTACACTATCTTGAGCTAGTTTTTCAATCTAAAATTTTAGTAACACAAAAAAAAAATTAATATACAAATTGTGATGTACAATATGTAAAGAAAGTTCAAATGCGTGAGGATTGGACATTTGAAGAACAAGTGCTTAGTTAATAATGCATAAATCAACTAGGTCTCTAGGCAAGATAAGAGCACCAATAGAGGAGTATCTGCTTTTAATAAAGAAAAAACAAATGAAGAAACAAGAGAATTAGTTGTTAATGAGGGTGAGAGAGAAGGCTATGGACCATGGATCCAT
>NW_021331284.1:0-321 GCF_001605985.2 Dendrobium catenatum
TTAGAAGTGTAAGGGAGGGCGTCACCCAACCTTATGTTTATAGGATGCTGATAGAAGGCTTACACCTAATAGACATATTAACTTGGAAACCAAGGTAGGGAATACCTAGCCTTGGGTCTAAGGAAGGGCATTACCCGACCTTAAGTCCATAGGATGCTGATAGAAGACTTACTCCAAATGGACAATTTAACTTGGAAACCAAGGTAGAGAATACCTAACCTTGGGTCTAAGGAAGGGCGTCACCCAACCTTAGGTCTATAGGATGCTGATAGAAGACTTACTCCTAATAGGAAAATCAACTGGGAAACCAAGGTAGGGAAT
>NW_021331285.1:0-315 GCF_001605985.2 Dendrobium catenatum
TTAGTTTTATTTTATTTTATTAGTTTAGCTTGCTTTATGAAGAAGCTTTATACGCGTTGATGTTTTGAATCGACATAATTCTATTTTATATTTGATATTATCAAACTTTGTTGTTTATCGCATAAATCTTAAAGGCATGGTTATTAATATCTAATGTACTTTTAGGTTTAATTTATAAGTTTTATGTTTCAAACATTTGTTCCCTTTAGCATCATCTTGAATTTTAAATTATAATTTATTGTTTGTAGGACTCATTGAGTTTTATGCTCGGAGGCATGAGCTGTGAGACCTCGTTCCCTTACTGTTCCTCTCTGA
>NW_021331286.1:0-253 GCF_001605985.2 Dendrobium catenatum
GATGGTTATTTTATTTATGGCTCGACTATCTACACATATTCTCTAAGTTCCATCTTTTTTAGGAGTAAGCAAAGTTGGCGCAGCACAATGACTTAGACTTTCCTAGATTAATCCCTTTTCTAATAGTTCAGACACTTGTTTAGAGAGCTCTTGATGTTCTTTTGGACTCAATCTGTAATGTGAACGATTTGACAATGTAATTCCAGGAATTAGATTAATATGATGTTGAATGCTTCTCATTGGGGGTAAACCA
>NW_021331287.1:0-400 GCF_001605985.2 Dendrobium catenatum
AGAATCCTGTGCAAGATAAATATTATATATGTATTTACATAAATCATTTAAAAAAAATCAATCTTATGCTTCATAATTTACTTAAGTTCGGTTGATTTCAACAAAAATGTTTATTAATTAGGAGTCAAATATGAGCATAAGCTCATTCATGGGCGGATCCCCCTTAAGCCCGGAGGGTTTAGGCAATTGCCCCCCCTAAAAGTTTCAAAATATTATAGTCTTTAATTAGTCAGTTGCCTCCTAGCATAATTAAACATATTGTGTAGAGATGTTATTGTTAGGAAACCATGAATCAAATACAAAGAGAAATAGTAAAGAGAATTCCTCATTTTATTTAAAAATTTGAATTCCGAAAATAACCCTACAAGCAAAATCTGTTCTGATGGCGTTGCCCCCGAAA
>NW_021331288.1:0-287 GCF_001605985.2 Dendrobium catenatum
AAAAATATATGTAAGAATGTGAATATATTGTGAATTTCTGCTATAATAGGAAAATAATATATAATATTAATCACTTCAAATTATGTTTTTGGTATTATTCCTATGCAAGGATTAAGAAGTTATGTAGATAAGCATAGAGAAGCATCTACTTGGTGCAATAAAATACTTACTTTAGAATATTAAGAAAAATAAAATATTTTTGTTAGGTTAATTATATGGATTTTAACTGACAAATTTTATAGGCATATTAGTCTGTATAACTAAAAGAATTGCAATGTTTAACCATT
>NW_021331289.1:0-273 GCF_001605985.2 Dendrobium catenatum
GCAGCCAATCTTGCAAGATTATACTCATCCCAATATTTCAGAGGCAAATTTGGGAGACGAACCCAAACTGGAGAAGTAAATTTCCTTGGCGATTTAGCAGATAAACCTGGAGTCCATTGATCAATCCCAATGATCTGCCCTGCCACATACCATGGACCCCCTAATAAAACATTGTCCCTCACATCCTTGTTTTCAAACCAACACAAAAAACAGTTTGATCCCATCGGATTGATCTAAGTAAGGCCAAGATGACCCCATTTCCTTTGTAGCTCG
>NW_021331290.1:0-225 GCF_001605985.2 Dendrobium catenatum
GTAAACATGCTAGACAATTGGGGCTTTAACACGCCCAAGTTTTTTATCCTGCAAGAAATGATTCAGACTATCTCAAGCATGGAGATGAATGGGTTAACCTAGTTCATCACCTATAGTGAAACCATCTGTCAGGTTTGGAGGGATCAAAATGAGAAGAAACTTTTAGAACCACTCATGTATACTATGAGTATTGCTTCCACCATTCTTGCTTCATTAACCTTAGCC
>NW_021331291.1:0-245 GCF_001605985.2 Dendrobium catenatum
GGATCGAGCAGATCATCGGAAGATCGATTCCCTCGGACGGTGAATCGCAATAATCAGGTTCCTACTTCTTTACCTCCTCGTAAATGTTTTAAGTGCCAAGGTTTCAGCCATATAGCCTCGAACTGTCCCAACAGACGAGTCGTTACTATAATAGAAGAACCTGATCTTGAAGAAAGTTCTCTAAACAATGCTGTTGAGTCAAATGAAGCTGAAACAACGTATCTCCATGGTGATGAGGGAGATCT
>NW_021331292.1:0-318 GCF_001605985.2 Dendrobium catenatum
GGTTTTAAAGCGATTAGGTGGTTAGCTGGCTCCCCAAATCCAGGCCGGGGTAAGTCCAGGTTCTGCATAGCATTAGCTAGGACACTGGTCTTAGTGTGTGTTGAACACTAAGTCCAAACTAGATTTAGGGTTCGAGGCTACTACATTCGGTCTCGTAGTATGCCTTAAACAGTAGGTAGGTCCCTTCTTTTCAGGGACCCTAAATCCTACTTATCTGCGTCACAGGATGACGCTACCTCCATCTTTCTCTCACGCATGTGATTGATTGCTTGTCTTTCTTCCTCCAGTTTCTCTCTAGTACCCTAGAGCCTCCGAATG
>NW_021331293.1:0-392 GCF_001605985.2 Dendrobium catenatum
CCTTTCTTGTTTCTCTTAATGCAATATTGCACTTCTTAAAAAAAAAAAAGTCATACGAGTTCAAATCAAAGTTCTACTAACCCTTGAAAAAATATAAAAATGCAACATACAATCATCATAATCAAATCCTACAACTCAGAGAGCCCTAAAACTAGGTGCAAGAGCATCCTATACATGCAAATTAAGAAATAAATTAGATACTAAAGAAATATAGAAAATTAATAACTGAAACTTAATTAACTATTAATCATTCCCATTAATCCTATTCAATCAAAGTCAAGATATGTTTAAAACTTCAAGCCCTCACTCAAAGCACTCAAGGATTTTATATATATAACAATCTTTAAATCTTATGAATTTAAAAATATTATTTAATTAATTTAACTTAAATA
>NW_021331294.1:0-357 GCF_001605985.2 Dendrobium catenatum
ATAATATCATACTATCAAATAAAATTTTAAGGGTTGTTTGATATCTTATTTTAACTTAAATACTGCCAAAGATTAATCCAAAGACTTTAATTCTTACTCGATCTCTGTATAAATTATTTGCAGTATTATTTATTATTACAGTTTATTTTAGAAAGTTTTTTTTTGTGATAAAAAAGTCTGCCTGGATGACAAATTTTGTCATAATTATTTCAAAATTTTATTATGGCAATTATTTTTTAAGAAAACATAATTAAATTTTCTCTTCAAAAAAATAATAAAAAAAAAACAAAAACAATGGTACTGTGAGAGTGGAGCGAGCATCTGGTGTGATATGGAGTTGATAGATTCCATTAAGCA
>NW_021331295.1:0-279 GCF_001605985.2 Dendrobium catenatum
GAATCCTTTCGCTACACGGATCTTGGGGTCGTTACATGAGTCCCCCGAGTAAAGGTAACTATGAGCCGGGGATGAGTTTAGCTAGTGAGGTTACAGTTATAGGCTTAAAAGGTGTACACTTTTTGTACCTTGAACGAGTATGTCTATGGTAGGCGAGTCGCCTTTCTCACTGACAATTGCTACATGTAAGCGTGTTATGTCGAGTTGATTTATCTTCAACGAATTCCCTAGATTATTTGGAGAAAGCAATCCTCCATCTGATTCAACTACTCAAAATAA
>NW_021331296.1:0-284 GCF_001605985.2 Dendrobium catenatum
AGGTTTTTTTTTTGGGGAAATATCTTAAGTTGAAGGTTTGTATATGCTTTTTTTTTTATGGACATTTATATAAATTAAGATTTTATTTGGAATTGCTTTTTTACTGTTTCTTATAGCAATTATTTTAATTTTTGTACTAAAAAACTGTTTTAAGAAGTTGTAAGTAAAATGTTTCAAACGAATTCTAAGATAAAGTCACACACATATTACATACATAAGAGTCGAATCCAAGAACTTCTGATTGATAGCTAAAGCTTCCAATCATCAGACCAATATAAGTTGTA
>NW_021331297.1:0-796 GCF_001605985.2 Dendrobium catenatum
GCCCACCCTAAAAAAAGAAGCTGGATCCGCCCCTGAACTTCATATTACATTTATTTTACTTTAAGCAAAACAATAAAACATAATTATCTTTATTTATTTTACACCCTTTCAAATAACTAAAAAATATTTCAAATGCATTGCATTTATTTTAGATTGAATTTATTTTACTATGCAATCTTTTCTCAATAAACTAAGACTTCATTATTTTTTGTATTAAAAAATTACTTTAAGAAAGCCATCCCAAACGAAACCCAAATTGCCCGTTAATCATAATTAAACATATTTGTAACGTGAAACTAAAGAAATTTTAGATTTGACCATGTTGCGAGCTAGAGTATTCGTTGGGGTAAAGTATGAAAAACCTTACGTCTTAGCATTACATGAGTTTCCAACACACAAACATAGGAAAAATAAACACTAGAATTTTTTACATAGAAAACTCTGAAGGGAAAAACCACAGGGACACGTCCAGCTGAAATGATTCCACTAATGTTTCGATAGATTACAAGTGACTTATCTATTCTTGAAATTGAGGACGATCGGATTACAATACCTAAACATTAAGTTAAAATCTACTAACAAATGGGGATCGGACGAAAAAATAAATTTTATAGGCATAAGTATTTGGATATGAGTATGAAATAATATTTATTTTATATTAATTTAAAATAAACTTAATGACTATAAATCAGTTCTAATTATATTAATTTATGATATCATGACTTAAGTTTTTTGCCTTAAAAATATTTGAACTAATTAAATGAAATATCTACCAAATTAACCGCAAAAATTGTCG
>NW_021331298.1:0-269 GCF_001605985.2 Dendrobium catenatum
GTAATTTATTTTATGATTGATTGTGTCTTAGGGTTAGATTTAAATTTCCATGATTTCAGTTTGTAAGAGTTTGTAATTTATTATAAGGATAGGTTACAATTTAATAGTATTATTGTATCAAAAGGAAATACTCAAATAATTCGAGGGAGTTATTTAGCATATGTAAAAATTTAATAGTATTATTTCTCAAAATCAATTTTGATTCATATCAATAGAATGCACAAGAAAGGTATAACCATAGATAGAATGCAAATTGAATATCATTTGTC
>NW_021331299.1:0-221 GCF_001605985.2 Dendrobium catenatum
ACCTCAAATTTGTGCGGACTAAACCTGCACATGTTGGGAAGTATTAATCACTGTGAAGTAATCTGAATGATAATTACAAAATAGGCCTGAAAATTTAATTTATTTTTTAAAGAGTAATTTTATAAAAAAAAGGGTTAATAATGCAGTAATGCTTATATTAAGTCATTAAGGATATGTATGCAGAAGCTATTACTTGTGTTCAAACACAAGGTGGTTTGACC
>NW_021331300.1:0-260 GCF_001605985.2 Dendrobium catenatum
TGAATTAAAATTAACTTCAAAGGGATTAAGTTGAAGAAAGAAATTTGATCTTTTCAATTTTCTTGCACGATTTTCTTCTATCTGATAGATGATTTCTGCATGATGAAGAATCTAGATTCAAGACTTTCAAAGTCAAGCATTTAAAAGGTGATCGATTTTTTTTAGATTTAAGGATTTAGAGGAAGGGAGCCATCTTACTCTTCTTCTCTTTTTCTGGTGGCATATATTGCGCATCTTTTGACTTTTGGTGCACTTCGTGC
>NW_021331301.1:0-251 GCF_001605985.2 Dendrobium catenatum
CATGGATCTAACAGCTTTTACTAAGGTTTTATTTTTCATTTTAGTAATCCCATTCTATTGAGGGGTTCTAGGACCTAAAAAAATTTTGTTGTCTACCTAGCTCCTTATAAATGATTCATACTTTCTATTTTCAAATTCCCAACCATGATCACTAAAGATAGTTAGGATCTCAAAACCTATTTTTTCTGAATCAACGTAGAGAATGTCATAAATTCTTTGAATGATTCATTTTTATGTGATAAATATCTAAT
>NW_021331302.1:0-1191 GCF_001605985.2 Dendrobium catenatum
TTTAGCTAGAAGCTTGGCTTTGTTGAAGATGAAAAACCTTTTTTTTTTATACCCATAGTTTTGGCTATCATGAGAAATGACACTGAAAAGGCTAAAGAAGGGTATAGTACACTATGAGGCCACTGCCCTCAAGAAAAATGCTTGAGCCTAGTATACTATAATTGGATATGTCATATGATTATAGTATCAAGCTTATGAATCCATTTCGAAACTAGGGAAAAAATGTGTTGAGCTTCTTGGAGAGATAGCATCAAGAATATTGAGTTGAAAGGGTATTAAGGTGCTTATGGGAAAATGATTTTGGTTGTTCTTTATGGATGAAGATATAAATATTATGTAAATCATTGTATTTTAATTATTAATTTATATGATAGCTCATCAATGTAAATTAACTCACAATCAATTTTTAATTATACCTTAAGCTATTGCATAGAGCTAATGAGCACTTTTATGAGTATGTTATAAATAACTCTTCTCAATTAGAACCATGAAGAGAAACTCACAGCCTCCTATTTTGAGGAAAAGTGGGAGAGGAAACTAAAAATTAATAAATTGTAAGTCATATTTTTTTTTCTTTCATAGGATTAAGATAAGTTTTCTTATTATACAGGAGCTAAAGATAAAATAGCCTAGATTAGAAAATAATTCTATTAGATTAGAACAAAAATTGGACACCCTGATCAATCTTATTCATAATTTTATTCAAAGGGAGGAGGAGGAGAAGAAGAAAGATAGTGATAAGGTACTTGCTCTTGACTCAACAATTCATTCAATTGAAATTGGGGTTGAGAATAAAAAGGAGATGGAGATGAGGTAGAGGAGGTGGAGGACATATGGGATGTTAATCAATTCTTGGATATTATATGTTCAAATAAGGAGACCTCAGAGGCATCAGATGTTAGTCTATCTCTTATTATTATATTTAGGAGTGATGCGAAGTTCTTATATTATAGAGAAATGAATCAAATTAATGAAAAAACATTAGATTGGTAAATCCAACAAAAAGTGGCATATGATTATGAATCCATATGCCATTGATCCTCTCTACTCAGTTCATGAGGAGAATTTATCTACTTTCACATCTTAGATGTTGAGAATAGTAGACAACTCCATAAATAACGAGATGGAAATAGGTAAATGAAGTATAAATTGAGTACACCAATAATATGGCAAGAGAGTAATATGTGAAAT
>NW_021331303.1:0-1278 GCF_001605985.2 Dendrobium catenatum
AAAGGTAACTAAGTGACCTAATGAAATATTTCTTTTTCTTTTCTGATCAGCATGCCCAATTTTGGAAAGCCCATAAAGATGCTCTAAGATAAGTTGGGCTTCATCAATAGGACTTTTATTCATAATAAAAAATGTCACAACAAAAAGGAGTGGAGTAATGTTGATTCTATCATCAGCTTTTGGAATAATAGAAGATCTAAGAATGTGCTGGATGATTTGAGGTTTTTTGGTCATTCTAGAAACTCTAGCAATATGATAATCTAAGCCATTTCCTCTAATCTCCAAATTGATTTCAAACCACTTGAAGGTGTTATCGTTCATAAGGGTGTGGGCTCTAAAACCTTCAGTTCTTAAGTTCAGAAAAGAACCTAAGTCATGCTTAGTGATTTCAACCTTTTATTTAAAAACAAAAGAACTGATAGAAGAGTGGTCAGAGTTGAAACTCATATTTGCTAGGAAGTAAAGGAAGGTTTGTTTGTTGTAGAGGTGGATGAGAGTTAAGATAAATTCAAACTGAGTGGAAGCGAAAAGATGTATTACCTTGAAGTTTATCTCACTCTGGATCAGAATGCGAGATGGAGTGATTTTTGCAGAGGCAAATCGAGGAAAGGATTCCTCATTTGCTTTTGAAAGAAAGTTCTCAAAAGAATTCCTATGGGTTTTCTTTGCAAACATATTTTGTCGCTTGCTAGAGGAGGCCATTGTTGATCTAGAAATCGAAAGGGATTGAAAGAGATATTTGGAAATGTGATTGTTGAGTTAGAAAACCATCTCATTTAAAGAAAACGATATGTTCGTCCTGGATGAAATTTATCGTTCGTCTGGATGAAAAAATTTCTTACAGACGATCAAATTCGTCCAAAATTTTATGGCTTTTCGTAATCAACACAATTTATGATACTTCCTTTCGTACAGACTTTTTGACTAAACCAATCGTACATATGACTAATTTTCGTACAGACGATCAAAAGTTAATTCGTTTTAATGGCAGTTGAAAACCGTCCCCCGCTATGAATCGACGTCTGTTCGTCTGGACGAACCAAAAGTTCGTACGGACGAAGTTCAAATTTAAAACTGCCTTATCCATTCAACTGTTGCATTCAATCATCCCGACGTTTGAGAAAAAAAAATTTCGTTCCGGACGATCATGCAGATCGTACAGACGAACTACATTAAAAATTGCTCTCAAGACATTTCAAATCACGCAAACTGAATTTTACACACATCGTCCCGTACAAAATTTTTCGTCCCGGACGATTACCACAAATTTTTGGATTT
>NW_021331304.1:0-344 GCF_001605985.2 Dendrobium catenatum
AAAAGTGCAATAGTGGCTCTAGAGACTTCTGATAGTATATAATATTTTGCTAGTATGGTCGCTCAAATCGTAAGTAACACTCAGAGCAGCAATTCATGGATTAAAGATGGTGATGAAGATAAGTACTTACAAATATTCCATAAGATGAGCCCAAATAGAAGAAGATTGGTTGTTGAGATTAAAAAAAAATGATAGTATGCAGTGTCTTGAGAGCGAGAAAGTATCAAAAACAACATTTTTATTTAAAGTTGAAGCAGAGAGATGGTGGATCAAACAGCAGTAGGAGAAATTTTGAGAAAATATAAATAAAAAGATTTCTTAGGCAGAGTTTGTTGCTTTCTTTA
>NW_021331305.1:0-366 GCF_001605985.2 Dendrobium catenatum
TTCTACATTCTATTTTCATATCATATTAATCAAATAACATAAACATGACATCAATTAAGTTTATGAAAAATAAACAAATAACACATAATATAAGTGATGCATCAGATAAGTCAATAAAACATAAACAAATGCATAGCTTTTGGTATGCATTTGGCATCAAACAAGATGTGTGCGAATTGAAAACACAAATAAAATAATGGACATGTATTTGTATAAGAAACAAAATGTTCATAATTTCATATCAAGTCAAACTTTAAAGTTCAATCATAAATATGCAAATAAATTTAGAAGTCATCTCCTAAATTTGATGTCACGACCCGACCCGACAGGGACGGATCCCGCCCGAGCCGGACCGCGACAAAAACT
>NW_021331306.1:0-289 GCF_001605985.2 Dendrobium catenatum
CAATTACTCTTGAAAATTGTACAAAGAGTACAAAAATTAAAAGGAATGCACAAAGGTTCACAAATATGAAAAAGAGGCACAAAATTATCCCAATATCAAAAGAAGCATAAAAATGTGCCCAAAATTTTTGAAAAAGATGCGCAAAGCGCCACATGTATAATTCTCTTCTTTCCAAATTCTTTCAATCTCTTAATTCAAATTGATCTTATATTCATTTATATTATATTGAACTTTGAAAAATAAAATTTTTTTTACATATCTCTTGTAATGATTTTCTATATTCGAATGT
>NW_021331307.1:0-266 GCF_001605985.2 Dendrobium catenatum
TTTCCTCTTTTAAATTTCTTCTTCCTTCTCACTCTTCATTTATTGCTTCTACCACAACTATAATTACAATTCCAATTAGATTCATCATTCTAAATCCTGAATGTTGTTTATTAATTACATTTACTATTAAAAATACTTCCCATACCTGAAGTGATTTCTCAGAAATTTCTGCAGTGAACTGATATGGGTTTGGCTTCCTTGCACTACCGAATTCCCTATAGAATTTCTACACTTAGGCCGAATTCTCCCAGTAACAGGAATTATGT
>NW_021331308.1:0-866 GCF_001605985.2 Dendrobium catenatum
GTCAATGATTCTTAAAATTTCTTAACAAGCTCCTTTCACATGTGGTATCACATCACATATTCAAGGTCCCATGTGGCCTACCAGGTGATTGTTGTTTGTTGTTGTATGGTAACATTGGTACTTTCATCGAGGCTTATTTCCCTTACCCTTTGATGTGCTATGGATGTTTACAATATAAATATCCTTCATCTATTTGTAGGTAAGGTGGTATTGTGTGCATGACAGGTTCTTGATTCTCGCCTGTAGGTGAATTATTAGTGGATGTTTGCATTCATCGTCTGTTGATTGTGTATAATTACTTGTGTTGTTGATGTTTTCTTGCAAGTGATTATTGTATTTGCTTGTATATCAACTTTCAGTGTTCATGAGAGATTGGTAGTCAGCTTGCATGTTAATTGATATGTTAGGTTTGGAGGACCACACTTCATCCTGAACTTGATGTTTCTTTATGGATTAGTGCATTCACTAGAAACTCCTCTTTTGTTGTGTCTGCGAGTCACTTTCTCTTGCTCACATATTGATTTAATTGAATATTCTAAGTTATTTTAATTTCAAAGTTAATCATTGCCTTTGAGAGTTTGTTCACTATTTTCCCTTTGCTTGTTCATTGATGTTCATTTAAATGTCCTGGGTTATTCTTTAATATTTGTATTTTTCATTATCTTTGTGCATTTTTCAATTTTAAGTCTAATTCACTACTCATTAATTTAAGTTATGTTCCCTGTGAATGAGCTTAAATAAGGTCCATTGTTTACTAAAATAATCCGACAACTTCCCAACGTATTTAGGAAAATTTTTTGGAGTCTTAGCCTACCCACCACATCAAAAAAGATGTACATGATCAATGTCGGGTAACACCACAGCCT
>NW_021331309.1:0-287 GCF_001605985.2 Dendrobium catenatum
CAGTTCCGAGCATCATGTCTTCTTCGGAGAAAGTAATAAATGGCTCATTTCGAGCTTGCAGAACCTCAGTCAAATTACGTTCAGCAAAATACGCCTCATATCTTTCGGGATCTTTGAGAGCCTGAATCAGAATCTCCTGAAGATCTTTAGACATCACCAAAGCATCGTATATGCTGAGCTGTGCTGGGATTTTTCTCAAATGGGATAAGATATTATAATCTATCCCCTTGGATGAAGTGTTCTTTTTCTCAGGATCTTCAGGGATAATATCATCGTTGATAACTATC
>NW_021331310.1:0-372 GCF_001605985.2 Dendrobium catenatum
TGGGGGTTGTTCTACAAACACATCTTCTTTTATTTCCCTATTTAAAAAGGTACTCTTGACATCCATTTGAAAAAGATTAAATCCTTTATAACAGGCAAAGGCTAATAGCACTCTAATGGCTTCCAATTTAGCTACAGGGGAAAAAGTCTCCTCAAAGTCTATCCCTTCTATTTGATTGTACCCCTTAGACACCAATCTTGTTTTATTCCTTACCACCACTCCTGAATCATTCACCTTGTTCTTAAAAACCCACTTTGTCCCAACAACACTTTGTCCCTTAGGTCTTTCCATAAGCTCCTAAACATCATTCCTAACAAATTGATTCAATTCTTCTTGCATTGCAAAAATTCAAAACTCATCAGTAAGGGCTTG
>NW_021331311.1:0-203 GCF_001605985.2 Dendrobium catenatum
TTTCTTTATTAGATTTAAATGAGAATTTGACTTTTAACTTATATTAGAAATGATCTTTCTTTCAAGATTTCAATCTAAATTCAAAATAGATTGGATTTATTAGTAGCTTTCCTAATTCACTTTTCATCTTTGGAAACTCCCAAAATCCTCCTCCAATCCCCTCCCTCTCTCTCTCTCTCAATGCCGCCTGCCCTATCTTGATG
>NW_021331312.1:0-569 GCF_001605985.2 Dendrobium catenatum
CATAACATCATTTGGATAGTTTTAATTTCTGTTTTACCTGCTGTCCTGAAAATTTCAGCACTTTAATTTGAGTCTAAGTATGTGTTATATTGCTGTCCACACTATAAAACCCACACGTAACACTTAGGCAACCTAAGTCCTTATGGTAGATTGCTGTCCTTTCATTTCCTGCATCATTTAGAGGGTTTTCTAGTGAGTTTAATTTAGTTATAAGTGCTGTCCTCACCCTAGAAGTTAACATAAATGTTTGGACAACTTCTCCCACCGCTGTAGTTTGCTGTCCACTCAAAAACTGCACCGTTTAGAGGCGTTAGAAGCTTGTTTTCTTCGAGTTTAGGTGCTGTCCTTAACTTTACCACCTTCCTAACTGCCTAAATTTCGAAAACCACCTTTGTAGCTTGCTGCCCATTATTTTCCTGCACCTTATAGCAAGTCGAAATGGTGTTTCCCCTTTGTAGAGTGTGGTACTCTGCATCCAATCTTCACTAGGTTTCACTTGACACTTTTCAATGGACCCGATAAGACTCCAAAAAAGTTTAGATGACATCGTTAACCTAGTGGGAAATATG
>NW_021331313.1:0-1034 GCF_001605985.2 Dendrobium catenatum
TTCAAGTTTATTACTTCTAGATCGTGATGTATTATCATATATTTTAGAAAATTTAAATTATCAGTTTTATTTTGATTAACCATTTAATCAATATTTCAATATATTTATTTGTATGAGGATAAACAAGAGTTTAACTTGTAGATAATTTGATAAGTGTAAATAACGTGTTATTTTATATATTATATTTTCAGTAAAAATATATTATTTTAGTTGTATTATGTAGGAAAAATAAATAAAAGGCGTAAAATTTTATGTCTCATATAGTAAGCGATGTCAAAATAAACAACATCACAGTGGCATCAAAGACACCACCGAAGTGCCAAAATATCGATATTATAGTGCAAACTTCTCTGTCAGATAGCATTATGGCATTAAAAATTAAACTTTGCAGTGACATGTTCTCTATCGTTTAATACCGCAACTTCACACTCTATAATGCCTCGACACCCAAATTGCTTTTCTAGCACAACAACATTCAAAATTCAGCAGAACTGCGGCATAGCAGTTTTAACTTCTTAAGGACACGACATGTCAACAAAGTGATGTAATTATTTACCAAGCAACTGACCCACATTAGCAAGCACAACAACAAAATCAAAAAAATAGCGCAGCAATGTTAATTCATTTGTTGGGCGTAGTGGCGGTGATCTTTCAAGCACCGCAATGCCTGATGCATACTTTATGTTTTCCATAAATAATCATTATGTTATGTTTGTAAGAGAGTTCAGTTAGTTATATAATTTTTTTTTTTTTTTTGGGAAAATTTGGGGCACAGCCCTTTCATATAACAAAAAAGATTACAAGTAATAAAAAAGCAGAACTATAACTCCAATTCTCAGAAAAAGGAGAAATGAAGTTCTACAGAAAGCAAAATTACAATGGACTGAAATTCTAAAGAAAGCGAAATTACATACTGAAAAACAAAGAAAGACAGAATGGCTTAAGAGCCAAAAGGACTCGGGTAGTTCTTCCAATTCACGAAATGGGTCAGATCACAAACGGGTCTAGGCAGAACAAATACCCCTGGTTGCCAT
>NW_021331314.1:0-247 GCF_001605985.2 Dendrobium catenatum
CTATAAATCTGGTGTGTTCTTTCCTTTATTACTTCCATATTTAATTTTCGCATCGTTGATTTCCTTATGGTGATTTTGGTTTGTTGTCTTTGGTTTAAAAACTTTTAAAAATATCAATTCACCTCTCTCTTTTAATTAGCCTTGGGCTAGTTAATAGGGCCTAACATCCCTAATGAACTTTCAGTTTCAGTTTGCCAAATTACCTCTTACCAACCCACAATTCAACAGCTATTTAATAGATTGAGTT
>NW_021331315.1:0-1104 GCF_001605985.2 Dendrobium catenatum
TGCAATGGAATTTAAACTAACAAATTAAGTAAATTAAATATAGATAATTGACATTCTGTGCTAAATATACACCGTTTAATACGGTTTCTTCTAGAGAAAGTAACCGATGAAGGATTTTTTATTATGCTAAGCTTCCACTTTTGCCTGCATTTTAATCCCACATCGCTGAATTACTGTTAAATATTATGCAATATAGATTTCTCATTTGAGTTGAACAGTCGCTGAGCTCGGTGACGTGGGCTTGTAACCCAAGTGGGAGTATTAAGGTACTCCGGATGGTTGATCCGGTTCAATGGCTGGTTTGCATGGCTTGTTATCATTGGACCAAAGTCTTCCCGGCCCGATAAGTTTGCAGCTAAATGCTGCTGGTTTGCAGTTAAATACTGCGTGTATAGGCGAAAGCCTGAGCTAACCTCTCAGTAGAGAGAGTATCTCCTCTCAAGCGAGAGAGAGAGAGCGAGCTCCCTGTCGTTGGGGTTCTGGTATACGGGCCGGTGGTCTGGTGAAATTAGCCTTGGGTCGTTTGAATCAAACAGAGTACTTTTTTATAGCCGTTGGAATTTTAGTTTTTTTTTTATTTTTTTTTATTTTTTTTTTTTTTTTTTTTTTTTTTTTTTTTTTTTGGTTTTTTTTTTTAATTTTTTTCAGCCGTTGGAATTTTAGTTGAGTAAATGCTATTGATAATTATACAGTACATTATTCTTGTAATTATATAATGATAATAAATTTTCCCCTCAACCTCATTATAATTCTTTTATTTTATTCTATTTTTTACCTCATTATAACTCTTGATTTCAATGAATAAATCATACCTTTTTTTAATTAAATTTATAGCTAAAATTTACTTAAATTTTTAGCTTTGCGTCCTAAAAAATTTAAGGAAGAAAGATAGTGTTTAATCTCTTGATTTTATAAGAAAATCTAATACACATAACATATTGCAAGAAAGATTGTTAGAGAAAATAATTTGAATCAACTTTATAGGCGATGATGTAATATCAAAAATCTGCTCCAGGATCGTCCAGGACGATCTGGATCATCCTGGGACGATCAGTTGTAATTTTGCCCCAGATTTTGCCCAGTTTTGCTCCAGGTGATTTTTTG
>NW_021331316.1:0-285 GCF_001605985.2 Dendrobium catenatum
ATTCTCAAACAAGTGAGCAAAACAACAACTTGAATGGAAGAGTGACTCCCAAACAAGTGAACAGAAACAACACCCTACATGGGATAGTGGCTCCCAAGAAGGTGGATAAAATTAATAGCTTAAATGGGAGAGTGGCTCCCAAGCAAGCAAGCACAAAAACAACGACCTGAATGAAAGAGTGGCTCCCGAGCAGGTGAACAAAACCAGAACCTTGAATGGGAGAGTGGCTCCCAAGCAAGTGAACAAAAACTACAACTTGAATGGGATAGTAGTTCCCAAACAAGT
>NW_021331317.1:0-317 GCF_001605985.2 Dendrobium catenatum
CGCGTTTCGGGTCCCATGTCGGGTCTGGTCAACCCGACAACCCATCGGGTTGGGTCCGGGTTTGGATTTCAGACCCGTTTATCTACTCGAGTCGGGGTTATGATCAACCCGTTTGAACCCGGGTCAGTTCAGGGTTCGACCTGAACCCGGGTCAGTTCAGAAAAAAATCATAAAGTCGCACCTTACTAAGAAATTCAGTATAAAAATTGAAAGAAATTTTACAAATCTCTATTTATTTCACTATCTCGTTATTTCACTTCACTTCTTCACATTATTCTAGCATATAAAGACAAAGAGATGTACTTTCAATACACCAA
>NW_021331318.1:0-797 GCF_001605985.2 Dendrobium catenatum
AGGCCGGTGTTTACTTTACTGCTGTGTGCCGAATTTTACGCGGTTTTCACTGCATGTTGTGGATGAAATTGCTTTGCTATGTCTGTTTACTTTTCTGCACTCTGTGGAAGGACTGATGTGTTTGGCAACTAGATTACCCTTAGGTTAGGTACGATCTGGATGTTCACATAATTTTTTGTAGGTGGCCACGCTCATGAAGGGCAATAAAAGGGGGCTAAGTTAATAATAAATATTAATTGATATAAATGCTTGCACAGGTACTTCAGCTGCTAAAGCACCCCAAATAAAAGAGTGTGGCCAGTGTGTTTTACTTACCTTTTCTGCACATATATATAACTGCTTGAGAATAATTGCTCTTTTTATTAATTGCTTAGGATAACCCTGCAGGTGAGTCTAGATTTTTGATTTGATATAAATGTAATTTGTATAATTGTCAAGTGTTGTGAAAGTTAAGTTTGAGCTAGGATACATAAGTCCAAAGCTTGGATTCTAAAGAGGAAAGGGGAATCTTTTGGGGACTATTCCTTTTCCATTTGGAAATCCAAATTTGGATCACACTTCTTCTATATCCAAAGAGGAAAGAGTGGCCTTCCCCTTTAAAGGGAAGTGCCCTCTTTTCCATTTGGGTAGTTTGCTACGAAGAATCCAAGGAGTTTGAAGAAAAGGAGTCCAAAGAAGAGCAAAAGTGAAGACTTGAAGATTGAGGGTACCCCACTCAAAATAACTTGCGTCTTTACTAGGCATAGAATCCAGGTTGTTCTCAGTGGTGCCAGGCCACTTTACTTTCTGCAAAACTC
>NW_021331319.1:0-226 GCF_001605985.2 Dendrobium catenatum
TTATGTCATGGAATATTCGCGGCGATACAGAGTGATATAGTTTAGCGTCTTAGTTTTGTATGAAGTTTCAGCACACAATTAGATAAGAGAGTGTGGTTATAGCATTTATAAGAGATATCATAATTTTAACTTGGAAACCCCTAAAAAAGAGAAAAACCATGAGGTTTGATCCAGTTTAAATGAACTCACTAGTATTTACAATTGATTACAACTAAGGCCCTTCCTT
>NW_021331320.1:0-279 GCF_001605985.2 Dendrobium catenatum
ATTTCTTTGGGAGTGTTTTAACGCATGGAATTGATTGAGTGCACTCTAGAATGTGTCCCAAGTATTGCATGTGAATTTTGGTAAAATCTGATAATTTCACTTTTGGAGCGCAGTGGCCTTGGTGTTCGAGCGCAATGGTAACGCACGCAGCCATGCCGTTAGAAAGTGACATTGTGGTGCCATCTCTCGAGTTGTTACAAATTTTTTTAGCAACATAGTGTTCCAATTTGAGTGCCACAGTGCTATGCCATTATAACTTATTAAATATTAAAAGTTTCC
>NW_021331321.1:0-219 GCF_001605985.2 Dendrobium catenatum
TTTAAATTGCATATCTTATGTCAATCACCATTTAGATTAAATTTTCAAATGAGTTTCATACAATTATTTACATTTCTCGTCTATTTCTTCTTCACTTTTTGTTGTTGTCTAAAAGGGGGAGAAATTATTGTGTTTGTATGTTTTTGTTTGTGTGGTCTTATCTTGTAGTTTGTTATTAAAAATTTTTTGAAAAATAAAAAATTGTGTTTTATGGTTCAA
>NW_021331322.1:0-328 GCF_001605985.2 Dendrobium catenatum
AAATAGCACTAGTATTATCACAATAAATTGGAATAGTACCTATAGTTAATCTTAAATCAATCAACTATTATTTTAACCAATGTACTTGTGCCACACAACTTCCTGATGCAATGTATTCTGCTTCTGTAGTAGATAGGGCTACTGAATTTTGATTTCTACTGGACCAAGAAACTAATGAATTTCTAATGAATTGTCATGTTCCAGAAGTGCTTTTCCTATCCACTATGCAGCCTACAAAGTCAAAATCTGAATAACCAACAATTTCAAATAAAGAGCTAAACTTAGAATACAAAATCCCTAAGTTTTGAGTTCCTAGTAAATATCTTAA
>NW_021331323.1:0-1426 GCF_001605985.2 Dendrobium catenatum
GACTGTTGCGGAGGGTGGATGGTTTTTGCTTTAAGTACTAATGGTTGGATTTCAATTTAAATATTTTTGGAATTTTGAGATTTTTGTGGAGTTTTTGGATTTTTGGATTTTGGGTGGAGCCTGCAATTATTTGAAATAGATTTTGAGAGGCATTTGAAAATATTTGGGATAACATTTGAAATTTTTGGGAACCCCTCCGGTTGAGATCTGCATTCAACACGGCCATCATCGGGGTGTTGTGGGGTCATTTCTCTTTATGGATTGAACCTTTGTCAACCCTGTCGGGTCTGTCGACAGAGGATCGGGTTTTGTAGGTTTTGAGCCTTTATTAGTGAATTCATATTGTTGTAGGACTTGATGGCCTAATATGAATGTTTTAAAGCAAATATATCGGTCGCCACGACTTTATATTTGCTTAATGGTTCGAACCCTTTCGACTTCTATTGACCTGTATAGAAGGATCAGTTTCGAACCTGAATTCACTTGTCAACCCGTGCAGCTTCCCTAGACGTCACGTGTGTACAATAACACGCTCGCCGGGGCCTATGCGGGTATTATAATTGTTTTTACCACTTTTAGTGTACCTATGTGTATACAAACTACGGTTCACGTGCGGGGGTATTTTAAAATATTTGTAGTTGTGCATGTATTTGTCATTTGAAGGCACAACATTTCCTTGAAAAGCTTATACACGCCTTCTTTCTGCTTGTATCAGTGTTACAGATCCGGTGGCATGGCATTGTAGGTTGTAGACGCCTTCTGTCTGCTTTGGATCGTAGATGCTTGTATTCGTTGTAGTTGTTTGTGAGTGAACCGACATTTCACTTCTATTTGGGATTTTAATGAATGACCTTCGTTCATTCATTGACCTCTTTATTTATAGGGGATACATGTCTTCTACGATGACCTCTTGGAAGTATTTTGTAGAAGATCCATTGTTTCTGCATCGAATCCACCCTTTCACCAATCTCGGGTGGTTTGATTATACTTGTTTGATCTCGTAGGGATCATCGTAGGAGATACTTGTACTTGTGCTCACAGTGGTTCGATGGTGCTTACGATATGCCCACTGTTGTTATCCACAAGTGACTCATGTTCATTTGTAGGGACCCGTTGTATTTACTATGACGTCCTAGAAATGTTCGTAGGAGAGCCACTGTTTCTGCATCGAATCCACCTTTCACCAATCTCAGGTGGGTTGATGATTGTATTTGTTTGTAGAGGACAGGTCTTTTATTGCTGGTCTCCAATATTGCCATCTCAATCAACAGGAATTTGTAGGAATTGTCGTAGGAGATTCCATGTATTGAGGTCTTGTAATCTAAGTTTCCTCGTGTATGATCCAAGTTTAGACCTTTGCATGTATTGAGTCCAAGTTCAATTTCATCTAAACTTGAATTCATCAAATTTACAAATCCTCGCTTAA
>NW_021331324.1:0-300 GCF_001605985.2 Dendrobium catenatum
TCCGGCTCTATCAGAGCTATCTGCCTCAAATCGTACGAGATCATACGGCTCCCCTCGGCCGCTGAAGTGGTTAAGTGAAACATACTCCTTGGGCCATCATCTTACAATCATGAGTTAATGATTGCACGGTGGCGTAATCATTGCCCATGATCGCAAACCACATCCACGGTTTGAGCTAGCCAACCTGATAGTGCCGCATGACCGACTGCCATTACTGCCATTTTTTATTTATTTTTATTTATTTTAAAAAGCTTTTTAAAATAATATTTCTTTAAATAAATATTTAATTTTTTTAAATAT
>NW_021331325.1:0-262 GCF_001605985.2 Dendrobium catenatum
AATTCACACAGCTCTTAGCAGAGGTGCGGCTAAAGTTGCAAGATTCAAACAGCAAATACAAACTTTCGGCTGATGCTCATCGCAAGGAAAAGATCTTTCAACCAGGAGATTTGGTTTATGTGCGTATGCGGCGAGAAAGACTACCACCGGGAAAATATTCCAAACTAACAAGGAAGAAATGGGGTCCTTTCTCTATTAGTACCAAAATCAATGACAACGCTTATATTGTCGATTTACCAGCCGAATTCACTACTTCGCACAC
>NW_021331326.1:0-468 GCF_001605985.2 Dendrobium catenatum
AATCAATTTTAAGATTAATTACAATGTTCTCTACAGTTATTGATGTTTTGGAAATCATTTTAGAAGATGGTTTAAGCTCAGAACAAGATATTGTTAATGCTATGTCTTTGGTGCGTATACGTAAAAAAAGACTGCAGGATATGAGAGATAACAAGTGGACTGACTTCATCAGTAATGTAACCTCATTCTGTCAGCAACAGAAAATCAATGTTCCACATATGGATGATAAGTGGGTTGCTCGTGGTCGGTCATGCCGTAGAGCTCAAGATATAACAAATTTATATCATTTACGGGTTGAAATTTTTTACACAGTGCTTGATATGTAGCTTCAAGAGTTAAACAATCGATTTACAAAAGTAAATACCAAACTGCTATTGTGCATTGCATGTTTGAATCCTAATAATGAATTTCATGCATTCAACAAAGATAAATTGATTCAAATGACACAGTTTTATCCAGCTGATTTTA
>NW_021331327.1:0-228 GCF_001605985.2 Dendrobium catenatum
TTCAAAAAAAAAAAAAAAAGCCGGCTTGTGAGTTGGCTCTAAATCATAGAATAAAGTTCGAGCTCAACCTCAATTAATTAATCAAATTCAAGCTCGAGCCAGGAGTGATTCGAGCTCGAATCGAGTCGTTTACACCCCTACTTACACCACATGTATTTTCTGCTCAACCTCAATTACTATTTACACCCCTACTTGTATTGGCTTTTTTTGTTCTCCTTTGGTTGTATT
>NW_021331328.1:0-228 GCF_001605985.2 Dendrobium catenatum
GCCACATCCTGTTTCAGTTGTTCGTCCGGCGATCAGGCGACCACTGCCTATCGCTCCTGCTGCACAGGTTGCTCCGGCCCCTCAGTGCTGGCAGCCTGCTACAGTTCCCCCCGTTCTTCTTGCGGTTAGGCATCCAGTGCCTACCGCTACTGTTGCACGGGTTTCTCCGGCCCCTCAGTGCCGGCAGCCTATTGTTGTTGTTAATCCCGCGGTCCCAACGGAGGTACC
>NW_021331329.1:0-363 GCF_001605985.2 Dendrobium catenatum
AAATATTTTTGGACTTTTGGGATTTTTGTGGAATTTTCTGGGATTTTGGGTTTTTGAGATTTTTTTTTGGGTGGAGCTTTGGATTTTGTGAGTATTTTTGGGTGGAGTTTTGGGTATTTGAAATAAAACTTTGGATATTTGGGAGATATTTGAAAATATTTGGGGAACCCCTCCGGTTGAGATCTGCATTCAACACGGCCATCATCGAGGTGTTCGGGGTCATTTCCCTTTATTGATTGAACCTTGTCCACTCTATCGGGCTGTCGACACCGGATCGGGTTTCGTAAGCTTTTTGCCCTTGTAAGTGAATTCTTTTGATTAAAGGATTTGGAGGCCTGATATGAATGTATTAAAACAAATATA
>NW_021331330.1:0-233 GCF_001605985.2 Dendrobium catenatum
CAAACCAATTCCCAAACTTCCATACATTTCAAATACCCAAACTCATTGCTGCTACTATAGCCAGATAACACGTATGTTCTATGTATCTGATTGACGACTAGCCTTAATTGAAAGTTCTCTCTCGTGATCGGGAGGGGTAATTAACTATAGGGGCTTGCGCCTATAGGAAACCACAACTCAGATCATAAAGTCCTCAGAAAATGAGGACGAAATCTCTGGGTAGTGTCTTATCT
>NW_021331331.1:0-261 GCF_001605985.2 Dendrobium catenatum
GGATTGGCGAGTGACCCGATGCTCCCGGTATAGAGGAAAAAAACACTGTGGTGTGGAACCGAGTACTCTAGCAGCCAACGTGGTGCAGGGGATCACGGTCTTGCCATGCCGGATTGCATTTCGATTGCCCCAGCTGTGAAAGACCGCCGCACAATAAAGCTTTGCCCACCGCGATCCAATCTTCAAGTTCCACATGAGCTCCTCGATGGAAGAAAAGCTAGAAATAGGGAACCCCCAAGCATCCAATCGTAACAAAATGTT
>NW_021331332.1:0-368 GCF_001605985.2 Dendrobium catenatum
CAAAATAGGAGAAATCAAAATCTGCGTAGTGACACAACTTTTCTTCACCAAGGTTTTTCTGGCGACTCCACTGGGGATCAATCCTCTCTCCATATTTAGCAGTGTTTTATACCCTTTAATCGGTAGTATACTTGTGCTTGACATAGGTTATAACTACCTTTCTTCCACCGGTTCTTTTATTCATTTCACTCTTGGATAATTTGGTCGGTATCTAAAAAATTTTAGAGGTCTTATTTTGGATCCCGTTAGAAAACTAACGGGAAGATCCTTTGTACGACCTTTTTGTAAAGAAATTTTCTGTGCTAATTCGAATGTTATAGTTACATTTTTCTTGTAGCTTGATATTTGACTTAGCACTGGATCCAAAA
>NW_021331333.1:0-217 GCF_001605985.2 Dendrobium catenatum
GAGAACATGTTCATTATGAGGCATTAGCTTGATTGATTGTTGATATGTCAGGTCATCCTATACGAATAGGTGTTTGTATAGTACAATATTTAGCATAAACTTCCATGTGTATCATATAATATAAAATATGTGTTCGTATAGTATAATCACTAATAAATAATCTATTAGAACCGTTGGATGTCCTATAAACAGTGATGCAATACTTTGGGAATATCAT
>NW_021331334.1:0-549 GCF_001605985.2 Dendrobium catenatum
AACTATATTCAGAAGCTGCTACGCCACGCCACCGGATATGTAACATTCGTACAAGCAGACAAAAGGCGTCTACAAATACTTTTAAAATACCCCCGCATGTGCATAATATTTTGTATACACATAGGCACACTAAAAGGGGTAAATGTAATCAAATAGCCGCATGGGCCCCGGCGAGCGTGTTATTAGTACACACGTGACGTTTAGGGATGCTGCGTGGGTTGACAAGTGAATTTAGATTCGAAACCGATCCTTCTATACGGGTCAATAGAAGTCGATAGGGTTCGAACCATTAAGCAAATATAAAGTTGTTGAGACCGGTATATTTTCTTTAAAATATTCATATTAGGCCATCAAGGCCTATAACAATGAGAATTCACTATCAAAGGGCATAAAGCCTACGAAACCCGATCCTCCGTCGACAGCCCGATAGTGTTGACAAGGTTCAATCCATAAAGAAAAATGACCCCGAACACCCCGATGATGGTCGTGTTGAACGCTAATCTCAATCAAACGGGTTCCCAAATATTTTCAAATATCTCCCAAAAGTCC
>NW_021331335.1:0-376 GCF_001605985.2 Dendrobium catenatum
TGGATAGTTTCATTTTTAAATATTTTTGGAATTTTGGTATTTTTTGGATTTTTGGATATTTGTGATTTTTATGGGTATTTGGGTAGAATTTGAAAGTGTTTGGAATGGACCCCTCCGGTTGAGATCTTCAATCAACGGGGCCATCATCGGGGTGTTAGGGGTCATTTAAAAATAAATGCAGTTTATGGATGAACCTTGTCAACTCTATCGAGCTGTCGACAGAGGATCGGGTTTCTTATAGGCTTCGTGCCTTTATTAGTGAATTCTCTTGATTATAGGCCTTGAAGGCCTAATCTAAATGGATTAAAATAAATACACCAGTTGATACAATCGTGTATATATTTGAAGGTTCGAACCTTGTCGACTCCTATTGATC
>NW_021331336.1:0-225 GCF_001605985.2 Dendrobium catenatum
TGCTAATTTTATGTCTTAACAAATGAAAAAGTAAACTCAGGATTTGGTCCTGACTTTGGAGATTTCCTTTAAACATGTGGTGTTCAAAAGGAACAAAGAGAGGTACACATTCTCCTAGTTTTGAGTCTCAAGAGAATGGGTTGGTCTCCAACAACTTTTGAATTATAGAAAGACAAAAAATGAGATGTGACCTAGAGGTCGCAAGATTGGGAGAGGTCCCTTGAA
>NW_021331337.1:0-264 GCF_001605985.2 Dendrobium catenatum
TGCGGTTTTTTAAATATTTTTGTGGGCCCCACATGGATTTAAAAAATCCAAAAAAAATTCAAAAAAACCCCAAAAAATTCCTAAAAAAATTGAAATTTGTGGAGAACTCTAGAAACTTCCCTTTCTCTCTCCAAAAAAGTACAAATAGGCCTCTAAGGCCTTTAGAAAAATTTCTCCTCTTCTTCTCCCTCTATTCTTACAATTGAGGATTTCCCTTGGTCTTCTAAGGCCCCTCACTTTGCAAGGAAGTTCGAAGATTTTCTC
>NW_021331338.1:0-231 GCF_001605985.2 Dendrobium catenatum
AAAATTCAATAAATGGTAGTTAATGGTGGTGGTTATCAGTGTCATTCGTCATACATAGATTCATAATTCTTCATAGTTTTAAATATTATATTAAGATTCTTGTTTTGTCAAATGAGTTTTTTGATGGCATATTATATATGATAGAATATTTATCAATATAAGAGAATAGTGTGTTTATTATCTTCTAAAAATAGCAATTTCATATGAATATTATTTAAATTATTAGTTTAG
>NW_021331339.1:0-201 GCF_001605985.2 Dendrobium catenatum
CTTTTAATTGAATATAAATAAAGATAAATTAATTATATTTATCTTTAGAATACCTTATGAAAAAGTAATCATATTATCTTGAACAATAGGAACAATAAACTTTTTAGCTTTATAAGACAAATATGTTTTTATTTAGAATATTTTAAAAAAACATTCTTTGGTTTATTTAACTCTATGTTTAGGACCATTATAGTATTAAGC
>NW_021331340.1:0-270 GCF_001605985.2 Dendrobium catenatum
TAATTCATAAAGGTGACTCCAAATAGTTGGAATAAGGCTAATGATGACAAATCTCACACAATTATAATTTAACGGAAGAATTGGTGAATTTATAACCATTAATCCAAACACGAAACAAAGATGCTCAATTTTTTATTTTAATTTCAAACAATTTTGAGCAATTAACTTGAATTACACAAATTGACAACCAAATAGTTTCCAAGATAACAACCAATTAACATTGCGTATTAAAATATAATCAAGATTAAATAAATTCGGATTACATATATC
>NW_021331341.1:0-313 GCF_001605985.2 Dendrobium catenatum
ACATGGCTGGAATTGGTCTGAATTTAAAGAAACGGCCCTATCGTCCTGGCCGATCGCAGAATCGTCCAGGCCGATAGGGTACAACAATTGCGTACAGGCCGATTGGTCAAAAAGGCGGTCCGATCGTCTGGGCCGATCAGATATCGGCCATGCCGAAAAGACACAGGCGATTGGCCCGAGGAGTCAAGCCGAACGACCGTTGAAAAGTAGATCGTCCGGGCCAATTAGGTGTATCGTCCAGGACGATGAACAATAATTGATCGTACCGGTCGAAGTTAAAACATTTTAAATACTTGCCACGTGTATCGTCCAG
>NW_021331342.1:0-465 GCF_001605985.2 Dendrobium catenatum
TGATTTCCGCTCGATCCCAGGAGAACCAGGGTTTGACGTCAACTGGAGAAATATTGCTGCAGTTTCAACGAATTCAACGAGCCCAAGAACGCGAAAATCGGACGGTTAGATCTCTCAAAATCCCTTAGAATAGCTCACAATGTTTAAGCTTAAATAGCTTTTTGAAAAGCACTTTATAAGTTGATCCAAACATCCCCCATGATTTCTGTACATGCCTAGATCATATGTTTAAAATTTCGTAAGAATCCATCGAGTATTTTGAGAGAACAAGACGTTTTTTCTATTCTAGGGTTTCGGTTCGTTCTTTGAACTGCATGAAATCGCAGCCGTTGATCTTTAGATTAACGGCTGTAATTTTGCGGTTCTGTGTTTGGGCCGAACAGCGGATCCCAATCATTGCCTACGTGGATAAGTGGCAATGATTGCGGTACCAATCCAGTTCCGCCACTTGTCGCGCCAAGGAAT
>NW_021331343.1:0-262 GCF_001605985.2 Dendrobium catenatum
AGCCATTGGATGTTGATCTAAGGGCTGGGATAGGGTCAAGGAAGGTTTTAGAGTCCCCTTGAAATGCTGGATGGGCTTGGGTTAGAGGGGTTCAAATGAATCACTTTGGGTCATAAAGGCCTATTGGGCCTTTAATGGGCCACTGAGCCAAAATTGGTTGACTTGGCCCAAAATGACTTGGGTTTGACTCAAAATGAGTTTAGAAATATTCAAGACATTGAATTAAATGAGTTTAAAAGTTTAAAGGCATTGATCCGGTTAA
>NW_021331344.1:0-359 GCF_001605985.2 Dendrobium catenatum
CAAATGGCCAAAGGTAGCAAAAGAGGTCATTTGACCCAAGGCGACTCTTCCTGTCATCGCCTAGTCGACGATCACTTTCAATGCGCTAAAGCTAAAATTGCCTTCTATAGGTTCAAAGAGGCTCACATCACCCCCTCATGAATGCTTAATCAACATGCCTTGAACTTTAAGGTGATTATGATCTTTGCTTCCACAACTCTTAGTTTTCTTTTCAACCTACCCTTTCCTTTCAATTATAAATACCTCTTGGAATTTTGAGCCAACCTTAAAATTAATGTCAAGACCTATACCATGACTTTCTATGTGTGTCGATGCTCTATACAAATCAATAAGTAAGATTTTGGGGAGTATATCCACCT
>NW_021331345.1:0-271 GCF_001605985.2 Dendrobium catenatum
ACTTTAGGAACATAAATTTTGTTAATTTCTATGTTAGTCGATTTAACCTCCTGTTTTGAGTCCTTTTTTAAATCCAGATGCAATTTGATACATTCACTATGAGCATGTCCATGTATTTTACAATGAGTGCAAAATTCAGGAATTTTGTCAAATTCCGCTTTTTGCATATAACCATAAGCTTTTGATCCAACCCAAACTTCAGTTGGATGCTTTTTCGATATATCAATTTCCACCAGCACTCTAGCAACAGAAGGACGAGTTTTAGACGCAG
>NW_021331346.1:0-201 GCF_001605985.2 Dendrobium catenatum
TCATTGTTTCTTGAACTTGCCCCTTCCTCTCCCTTTTTCCTCTTGGGATGCTGCAGCCTTTTGTTGGATTTATTTTCCGTTGTCCCCTTTATCTCATTAAAAAAAATGGTGGCTGTTTGGTTGCTGAAAATCGTGACTTACCTGTTGGATTTCCTATGCTTGGTTGCTGAAACCGTGGCCTTCCTCCTTGGATTTGCTGTG
>NW_021331347.1:0-571 GCF_001605985.2 Dendrobium catenatum
GACCACCTGCAGGAAGACAACATTAGTATGAAAGAGCATGCCTAACCTATGGGTATTCTAACGTCACAACCACAGCGCAGAGAGAAAAGCTAGAAAAAGAAAGCAGTACAAAAACAATACAGCAGAAAAGCTACAACAGGTAGCAAAAATAACAAATCAGCACACGGGTCACATGCAGAGCGTCACAACAAAGTACAGAAAAGAAAAGTAGAACATCGGCCTAACCTAAAGCTAGTAGTCGTGTCCTAGCAAATCAGTCTAAGTATGTGTAGGTTGTGTGGTTTTGGTAGGTCCTATGTAAGATAGTTTAGTTAAAGTTACTTACATTTTTGTTTGTTAAACGGTCAAAAGGGATTTTAATTCAAGTTAAAATCTTAGTATTTTATAATTAATTTTAAAGATTTTGTTTTTTAAAATTTGATTGATTACCACCTTTGTTTCACACCAAGGCCGTGAGGTTTATTTCACCTTCCTTGGAGCTAACTTAATAGCCTCGTAGGCCTGGGTTACCCAGTGGCGACCAATTTTATTGAGTTACTTAATTTGTTATAAATTAGAAAAGAAAGATAGA
>NW_021331348.1:0-206 GCF_001605985.2 Dendrobium catenatum
TTTTTGAATTAAAAACCATTAAAAAAATTGTACTAAGCAAACCCTTAAAAGCTGCTTTAATAAAAGGGTAAGAAAACTTTATCAAAGAAAGCCTAATTTATGTTTTGAGATTTATGAACTAAACATTCGTTGATGGGTTCCAGGTTGAGGTTGGGACACAATAGCAAGCTACTCATTTGTGGAATTAATTTTTTAAGGACGCCAAA
>NW_021331349.1:0-657 GCF_001605985.2 Dendrobium catenatum
TTTTCGTACAAGCTGATCGTCCCGTACGAACCAAGTTTGTCCGGCACGAACGGTTATTACAAGGTCGGTTGCAAAAACTGCAGAAAACCATTCTAAGTCGGTTAATCGTGTGGACGAAAATTTTATTTGTTTGGACAAAAAATTTATTCGTCTGGACGAAAATTTTACAGAGACCAGATCATCCTGGACAATTTTTAATTTCTTATGAATGAAAATTTTACAGAGAGAAAATTGTAATGTACGATAATTTAATTTCATCTGGACGAAAATCTTATAGAGACCAGATTGTCTTGGACAATATTTAATTTTGTCTGGACGAATATCTTACAGAGAGCAAACCATCATGTATGATAATTTAATTTTGTCTGGACGAAAATCTTATAGAGAACAAATCATCCCGGATGAGTTTTAATTTCGTCCTGGATGAATAGGACTTAGAAAAATTTTTCAAGCCAGTTCCTATTCGTTCCATGTGCTCAATAGGAGATAACTGTCTGATTGTCGAGTACGAACTGATATCATCCCGTACGATCAGTATAAATTTTATATGATCTCCTTATATGTGTGTGTATGTTTTTATTCACTCAATTACAATCACACCCTTTCAATTTTATTTCAGAGAAAAGTACAAGCTTCAAATTCACAAAGTATCTCATG
>NW_021331350.1:0-271 GCF_001605985.2 Dendrobium catenatum
AAATTCTTACCGTTAGATCTTTAAGGTCTTCAAACGGTTGAGCTTGTAGATTATCCTCGTATATATCTCTAGTTGAAATCACGAACAAATGAACTCTAGATCAACCGGATCGAGGCCTTGGATGGATCTAGCCTTGATCTCGCCGGAAGATGGCCGCCGGCGGAATTTTACTGGTGGATTTGAGTGGAAGAAGGTGGAGAGAGGTTGGAAGAGCTCTCACACCAAGAAGTTAGGGTTGAGAGTTGCTAGGGAGAGAATAGAAGCCCCCTCT
>NW_021331351.1:0-284 GCF_001605985.2 Dendrobium catenatum
TTTTAATATCAACTTATGCTTTAGATCTATACAATCTTAATGATTTTAATGTCAGTACTTAATGAGATTACTAATTCATATTAGCTATGATTTCAAATTTTAATATTCTTATATATAATTTTTAATACTAATTTTTTATCTTTTAATCTTTAAAAGTTAATTTCATAAAGTTATAACTTATAAATTCAAATTAGGATAATAGCTTAAATGATTAAATGAGTTAGGTATAAGCTTTTCCAACCTATGAAGTATAAACAAAGTTCATTCAAATTATAATATAGGAT
>NW_021331352.1:0-225 GCF_001605985.2 Dendrobium catenatum
TCGTGAGCTCGATAAGCTTGGCTCGCGATCCCATAAACGAGTCGAGCTTGAGCCGGCTCGGTTCACTTGCACCCCTAGATGTGATACATTCGGACGATTGTGTTCGAGTTATGGTGTTCAGGTGGTAGTATTCAATGATGAAAGTCAAGTGATGGCAATCTAACAACGATGGTGGAATGGCGGAGGTTTAATTACTACGATAGGACAACAATGATTTAATTTTGG
>NW_021331353.1:0-357 GCF_001605985.2 Dendrobium catenatum
AGTTTGGATAATCACCTCTGATGCTCCTCTGTCACCATCCATTGCTCCAACAAGTACTCCAGGCTCTGCTAGTCCGTCTTGATAATGAAATGCCTACCTAATATCTAGGGCCACCACTTCTAAATGGCTAATACAATGGTCATCAACTCTCTCTCGTAAATTGATTTCAACCTGGCCCTAGCTGTCAACACCTTGCTGAAATAGGTAATGGGTCAACTGTTTTGCATGAGCATTGCCCCCAATCTATGATGCACATGCACGGACACAGCGACACGAATACGACACGACACAGACACGGGACACGTCAGTTATTAAAATATAGGACACGAACATGGGTTGAACATAGTATTATAATTT
>NW_021331354.1:0-417 GCF_001605985.2 Dendrobium catenatum
GATGATGATTCTCTATCAACACTTAGAGAGTATGAAAGGATGACGGTTCTTTGCCAACACTTGGAGTGTGAACTGATGATGGTTCTCTACCGACAATTAGATATTGTGAAAGGACGACGGTTCACTTAAGTCAGAAGATTACAATCGGGTTTCAACTTGCAAAAGTGGAAAGGATATATATTATAGACTTTGTATTACTTAAGAATGGACTAATGAAGTAAAGCAATCTAGACTAAACATCTTGCTACATGACTATGAATTATTTTACATGAAACCAAATGAATCCATCTCTGAAATGTATATAAGATTTACTCAAACAGTCACTTCTTTACAGGCATTAGATAGTTAACTAATGAACGCTGAAATGATTAATAAAATTCTTAGTTATTTTCCTACTGCTTATGATGCAAAAATAAT
>NW_021331355.1:0-317 GCF_001605985.2 Dendrobium catenatum
CGCTCTTTCTTTCCTGTGCCCAAAATGACTCCTACCCCTCTACCTTGGGTCACCAGTAGTCCCAGCCTCTCCACCAATCTGCAAGCTATGAAGTTGTGGGTGGCCCCACTATCAATCAGAATCATCACCTTATACCCTGCAATCTCCCCCTCCAGCTTCATGGTGGCATGTGATGTCAGTCCAGCTATGGAGTGGAGTGAGACCTCAACCATAGCCAAGTGAGGGTGCTCTTCCTCCTCTCCATCCTCCTTAGTTGCCTCTGTATCCTCTTCTTCCTCCTTTGAATCCCCTACTATGATCACATGTAGTGTCTTCTC
>NW_021331356.1:0-262 GCF_001605985.2 Dendrobium catenatum
CAGCCAAAGAGAAAAAGACAAAATAAAATAAAAAAAAAATTGTTTGAAATGATTACCTGTCAAAGCCATATCGAGATCCTGCCGCAAATCCTGCTCAAATCCCGTCTCCCATACCTCTGCAAGCGGCGCCGA
This sequence comes from Dendrobium catenatum, assembly GCF_001605985.2. Taxonomy (NCBI): domain Eukaryota; kingdom Viridiplantae; phylum Streptophyta; class Magnoliopsida; order Asparagales; family Orchidaceae; genus Dendrobium; species Dendrobium catenatum. Next base: position 133 of record NW_021331356.1, read on the forward strand.
ACACATGTCGCATCGCCGCACGACTCATTTTGAGTCGTTAAAAGGTTCGAGGCGACGAGGCCTTTGGCCTCTCTTTTTCGGTTTTTTCCTCTAGGTTCTCTCCCGAGCTCTCTCACGCTCATCCTCTCCC
>NW_021331357.1:0-240 GCF_001605985.2 Dendrobium catenatum
CCTTGTACTCAGCCATATCAAATAATTCTTCAGAATCCAGGAGAGCAATAATTTCTGTAAGTTTCGGGTTAAGATCTGATTGAGACTCTGTAACTGGCTCTTCTTCTATCTCAAGATCTAGGTCAATTCCTTTCTTCTCGACTGTCCTAAGATCGGTAGTCGGAGAAGTGGCATTCTCTACAGGGAGAGGGACATATACCTCAGAGGTGAAGCAGGAGCTTGTAGAGAAATAGCTCCTAC
>NW_021331358.1:0-331 GCF_001605985.2 Dendrobium catenatum
CATCAGTGGGCTCTCTCTGATGAAGGACAAGTGTCCTTAGCCGTTAGGTGGCAGGGAGAAAGGCTGGAAAGGCCCTCTAACCATTGGTTAGCTCTTTTAGGGTGGGGGGGGGACCACTACCACTTAAGGCTAAACCAAGGGCTGGGCTTGGTTAGGGAGCCTATTAGAGAGCTTTAGGACATTAAAGGGGAGGCCTAATGCAACCTAAATCAAGGGAAAGTGGCTAAAAGCTAATTAAGACAATTTGGAGAGGTTTGAGCTCTTGGTTTGACTGTGTTGACCATTCAACGGGTAAAGGGAGGCTGAGGTGGCATGGGGGAGTAGGAGCAGT
>NW_021331359.1:0-869 GCF_001605985.2 Dendrobium catenatum
CTTTCCTACATCAATAAAAAAAAATCAACTTTCCTACATCAATATAAAATTATAAATCATCAATAAAAATCAACTTTCCAAGCCTTCCAATCTTTACTGCGATACATATCATCTTCCCTGACCAGGTTTATGTTAACAGCCTAACAGGGAGAAGGATAAGTATCGCAGTAATGAATGGAAGATAACCTTCCTTTGATTACAATAGAACCTTCCTTTGATTTTTAGACATAATTTTCAAACATAAGTCATGCAGCCTTTAACAGAAGGAAAATTTTTTTACTTCAGAAATAAGTCTAAGGCTTCTGGTAGTTTGTGATTCGTTTTAGGATAAGAATTACCTAGTATTTTCATTCTAACGATTTAGAAATCTACTTAGTTATCCTCATCCTTAAAAGAATCACAAACTAACAGCAATCTTAGATTTAGTTTCTGAAATAAAAAATCTTACCTTCGGTCAAGGCTGCATTACTTCTGTTTGAAAATCATGAGTTACACTTTTCTTCAAGTGGTCTCGCTTTATATAGTATAAATATGAATGTTGAGCAATAGTAAGTAATAAAGGCTCATAAAAAATCAACCAACCCTCTTACCCTCCCAACCATATCTGTCACCCGTCAATCCACAGCCAACGAAAATTATTATTCATGTCACGGCCCCTCATCATTTTAATATAAGTAACTTAAAAATAAAGATAGATATTAAATAAAACATTTAATATAATTCGATAAAAAAATTTGTACGTGTATTATGCGTACTATCTTCGTAATTTGTGAGTATATTATGCGTACGATATGCGTATTGTATGCGTGCGTTATGCGTGTTATTTAAAAACATTTCAAAACCATTTATAAAATTATTTTTTTCGTTAA
>NW_021331360.1:0-484 GCF_001605985.2 Dendrobium catenatum
TGACTTTAGTGACCTTAGCAGCCTAAATGAAAATAAAAATTTTTATTTTTATCGACGTGCTGGTGGCCGGCATTTTTGAAGAAAATGGTGGCCGACAGTTTAGGTGGAGAAGTGGTGGTGGCCGGCATTTTTGAAGGGGTGGGGATCGTGGCCTACAGTTTGGAGGGGAAGGAGATGGTGGCAGGCGGTTTGGAAGGGGAGGGAGGAGTGGACCGTTAGCCCGGACGCTTCTTGCAACTGATGGGTAGTACTTTGTCCTCACCTAGGGATTTAACTCTCACAAGAACTCTCAAGCTCTCCCAAAACACAAGTGCAGAAATTTCCTTTCATAACATTCATCATTACCCCGCTCCAAAGAGGAGGGGCTATAAATAGTCGAATACAATAGTAAAATAAAAAGACAAAAGTGCCCCATGGGGTCACATGAACCTACTCACTCAAGTAAGTATAAAAACAGAAAAGATACAATAATAAACCAAATATA
>NW_021331361.1:0-1130 GCF_001605985.2 Dendrobium catenatum
TAATGAATCTTTGAAAAGTGTTTGAGTTTATGCATATTAAGAAATGGTATAAGTTTTAATCAAATAAAAAGTTATGAGTTTTCTTTCGGTTTGAAGCTAAAAGACATGATGTATATTCAAAATATTAATATGAAATTTCTTTCTTTTAACCTTCAAGTTAAGAACAATGTGTTTCAAGAGATTAAGAATATTTTCTTCTTATATTCGAAATGAAATCTGTTTGAAATAAGCCTCGCCTAGAAGAACAAAGTCAATAATGTTTATCTACAAATCATCTTTGTAAAAGGAAATGCATTCGTTTCAGTTTTGTTTACACATTAAAAAAATCTTAGATTCATTAGTCACTTCATAGTTTGTATGAAAGTTCATGTTAAATTGTGTTTATGATTAATAAAGCATACCATGCTGAAGCTCTCCTATAGATCGTTGCTTTCTGACCAAATACATAATCATTAGATGACATTTCATACACCCATATCTATGGCATCTCATATCATTTACAAAGAATGGCTATATGCTTACATTGTCGTTTTGAGAATTTTGTCAATAAAAGAAAGAGTCTGGTGGTTCTGAATGGTAAAGTTAAGTAAATATTTTATTTGACAAAATTCACCTTTTCAAATCAAAACATTTTTTTATCCAACAAATAAACTTCACTTTACCATTTAGAACCACCATACTATTTCTTTTATTGACAAAATTCTCAAAACGACAATGTAAACATATAGCCATTCTTTGTAAATGATATGAGATGCCATAGATATGGGTGTATGAAATGCCATCTAATGATTATGTATTTGGTCAAAAAGCAACGATCTATAGGAGAGCTTCAGTATGGTATGCCTTATTAATCATTAAACACAATTTAACATGAACTTTCACACAAACCATGAAGTGACTAATGAATCTAAGATTTTTTTTTATGTGTAAACAAAATTGAAACGAATGCATTTCCTTTTACAAAGATGATTTATAGATCAACATTATTGACTTTGTCTTTCTAGGAGAGACTTATTTCATACAGATTTCATTTGCAATATAAGAAGAAATATTCTTAATCTCTTGAAACACATTGTTCTTAACTTGAAGGTTGAAAGAAAGAAATTTCATATTAATATTTTGAATATACA
>NW_021331362.1:0-911 GCF_001605985.2 Dendrobium catenatum
TGAATTGCTTTTGAACACAAACGAGTTAACAAAATCTTATGTGATATATCTGTTATTTGGATTAGAGTCTGATTTAGATTTTGAGATTCCTAAGGAAATACAATCATTGCTTAATGAATTTTCTGATTTGATACTTGATGAATTACCAGCTGGATTACCCCCGATGAGAGACATTCAACATCATATTGATTTGATTCCTGGAGCTACATTACCTAATCGTTCAAATTATAGAATGAGTCCAAATGAACATCAAGAACTTTCTAAACAGGTATCTGAACTGCTGGAAAAAGGTTTAATCTAAGAAAGTCTGAGTCCTTGTTCTGTGCCTGCTTTACTTACTCCTAAAAAAGATGGAACTTGGAGAATGTGCGTAGATAGTCGAGCTATAAACAAAATAACCATCAAATACCGATTTCCAATTCCTAGACTGGATAACATGCTGGATATGTTAAGTAGTGCTAAAATTTTCTCAAAAATTGATTTGAAAAGTGGGTATCATCAAATAAGAATTAGACCTGGAGATGAATGGAAAACTGCTTTTAAAACCAAAGAGGGCTTATATGAATGGCTTGTTATGCCTTTTGGTTTGTCTAACGCTCCGAGTACTTTCATGAAAACAATGAATCATATTTTACGATCTTTTAATGGGAAGTTTGTGGTAGTATATTTGATGATATTCTGATTTATAGCATTTATCCATCTGAACACCTTTTTCATGTTAAAGAGATTCTAAAAACTATGAGAGAACAGAAGATGTACATCAATTTAAAGAAATGCTCTTTTATGACTTCGAGTTTGACATTTTTGGGTTACATTATATCTGTTAAAGGAATCAAAGTAGATCCTGTGAAGATCAAAGCAATAAAAAGTTGGTCTGTTCCTAAGAATATCAGAGAGGTAAGAGGATTTCA
>NW_021331363.1:0-306 GCF_001605985.2 Dendrobium catenatum
AATTACTAACCTCAATTATATTCAATTTGAATTTCCATGAGATTGGCTAGCACGAAAACTAGAACTCACAAAGAGATCTAGTCTTCTCCGGCGAGCTCACTAAGAGATCTTGGAGGGAGGGACTCACAAAGAGAACAATGATCAAATTTCATTTCATCAAAAACTAACTATTACAATCCATCATGCCCCATATAAAGAGGCCCAAAATAAACATAAAACAAAATGACGTAAATGCCCTCGGGCTACAAAAAAGAAGCAATGCCCTCAGGGGCAAACTAGGAAAATAAAAGAAATGATCTAAAAAGC
>NW_021331364.1:0-359 GCF_001605985.2 Dendrobium catenatum
CTAAATTCTATTTAAATTTATATTTTTTTTATTTTAAATAATTGAAAAAATTATGTAAATTTAAATAAAAACTATATGATTTTGCAGTAATGTTTTAATTTTCCGTCTTTGAATTCATTCAAAGCAAGCAGAAAACACAAGTTATTTTGAGCTCTCATTTGAACAGTATAACAGTGATGAGGGGAACTCTCTTACTGTGATTAGATAGTAGAAGATATATAGAATTCTGCTGTGGTGAATTTGACTCGATACTCTAATCATTTGGGAGAGATTTGTGATCAGTCGCATGCTTTTCATAAAAGAAAAGCTTTATCAAACGAAAATGGTGGCAGAAAACTTATCTGGGAATGACATGACTA
>NW_021331365.1:0-323 GCF_001605985.2 Dendrobium catenatum
TCAATTTTTTTACCCATAATGTCGTCTACAGATTCGGAGTGCCACGCCGCATAATCTCAGACAATGGTACTGCATTCAAAAGTACAAAAAATTACAAATTTGTTGATCGGCACAAAATCGATTGGCAGTATTAATCCATATACAATCCAAGAGCAAACGGATTGGCAGAAGCCTTCAACAAGACGCTGGTGAAATTGTTGAAGAAGATTCTCACCAAGAATAAATGAGAGTGGCATTTGAAAATGGCAGAGGCACTGTGGGCGTATCGTACAACCTATAAGACGCAAACCAAAGCCACTCCTTACTCTCTAGTGTTCAGTGTT
>NW_021331366.1:0-254 GCF_001605985.2 Dendrobium catenatum
TAATTTTCTATTTTCTCATGTTATGGCCTATAAATAATGGTCTTAAGCTATTGTAATGGAGGGATGATTAAGATGAAAAATTATTTTCCACATTTGTGTTCTTCTTGTGAGAGGGCGTTAGTGGGATTCCTATGAGAGGAATCGAAGTCTTCACCAGCCGCAGGATGGGTCCGGGCTCATGATTTGAGATCCCTTCGAGAGGAAAATCGTATCACCAACCAACCTTGGAGACGGCCGGATTCGTGGTTTTCTCG
>NW_021331367.1:0-658 GCF_001605985.2 Dendrobium catenatum
ACTGTTCAGTAAAAATTGCCGTTAATTTAAAGAATTATGACTGTTCGTACCAGACAAAATTTTGTTCGTCCCGTACAAATTTGATTCGTCCCAGTACGAAAATATTTCGTATGGACAATCGAGTGAGTCAAAATAATAACGGCTTTTTGTAACACACAAGTTACGAAGCATCCTTTCATACAGACTTTTGACCAAAAGGATCGTACAGACGAACACGTGTTAGTACAGACGATCAAAAATTAACTCGTTTTAATGGCAGTTGAAAACCGTCCCCTCTATGAACTGACATCTGTTTGTCTGGACGAACCAAAGGTTCGTACAGACGAAGTTCATAATTAAAACTGCCTTATCCGTTCAACTGCTGTATTCAATCGTCTCGTCGTTTGAGGAAAAAAAATATTTCGTCCCGGACGATCGTGTAGATCGTACAGATGAACTTCATTAAAAACTGCTCTTAAGACGGTTTGAAATAACACAAACTGAATTTTACATACATCGTCCTGTACGAAAATTTTTTGTCCCGAACGATTACCACAAATTTTTGGATTTTTGAATTTTTATCAAAGAAAACAAAAATAAACACACAAAGCACAATAGAAAATGACAAATGCACAGACTCTAAAATAAAAAGCACTCAAAAAGCAAACAAAACAAAAAA
>NW_021331368.1:0-225 GCF_001605985.2 Dendrobium catenatum
ATTTGGATCCAACCTTGAATGAGAGAGCAACTTCAAATCTAAAAGTTGAGAATATGGACCCAACCTTGAATTGAAAAACTGAAAGGGTGCAAAAGCTTATAGTCATCATATGACTTGTTTAAAGATGTTAAACAAACAGCAAGATGGAAAATAATGATATACATTTCTTACTATCAGTATGAAATTTCAATTTGTTCTAATCGTGTTATTATTAATGTTATGAAG
>NW_021331369.1:0-761 GCF_001605985.2 Dendrobium catenatum
ATGTAATTATACAAAACACATCATGATGTTAAAAGTTAAAATAATGGAAAGCTTTTATTTCAAAGTTATGCTATTAAAATATTTGTTTCATAAAAAATAAACATATCTCATTTAAACTTTTTATATTTTATAATAAATCTCAAATTTCTTAAACTTTTAAAGCCAAATTTAAGATAATAATATTTCACTTTTAAAAAAATTTGCAAGAAATATTTAAAAATTAAAAATAATGAATGTAGAATTTGTTACCTTGTGGGATACTAAATCATTTCACACCATTTTCTACCAGATAGAGAAAAATATTCTTTTTAGTTTATTTGTATATGTTTCGTTTGGGATGGATTTTTAACTATTTATTAAATCAACTTTCTAATACAAAAATCAGATGAAAGCAAGAAGCAATAAAAAGTCATCCCAAGTGAAGCGATAGTGTTGGATCCAAATCTATATGTTGATCACTCTAGTGATCTCAATGATAAGTATTCATAGAGCTTTTAAAAAAAAATGATAAAAGAGCAATATAGAGAGAAAATATTTAATATTCGTATTAGATTTAGGGGTTAGAAGGAACACCATTCATGTTATTAGAGTAGGTGGAGCTTGCTTTCTCATATAAAGTTTGCTTTGAAGTTGAGAAACCTAAAAGTTTGACATCTATTCAAGGACGGAGTAATGTGTGTTAAATAACATGAATTTTATGTAAGCAAATACTATAAGATGAATTTGATGAAACCGAGAAGGCAACGAGAACTCAAGAAGAA
>NW_021331370.1:0-382 GCF_001605985.2 Dendrobium catenatum
CCACGAGAAGAATTTGTCCCTTTAAGTGGTGTGAAGCTGTAGTTAAGTATAACATATTTTGTTAGGTGATACAAATTGAATTGTTTGACTTCTCCTTAATTAAGTACAGCCTCTGCATGAACAGATAGTCCTATAATTGTTCAGTTAGTCTCAAAGAGTTCTTAATTTGGTGAAAAACAAAGCGATGGAGAAATGTTCTTATTTGAGGTTGACCAGCTCGTGGCGAAGTTGAAATCTAACTTCCTTTAGTCTGTTTAAAATGGTCCCTAAGATCGTTTTAGATCTCTTGTGTGGTGTCAGAATATATGATACTAGCAAAGATACAGAGTTGAGTATCCACAAGATCACAGCACTGTCATTTCGGATCCAAGAATTACCGAGG
>NW_021331371.1:0-524 GCF_001605985.2 Dendrobium catenatum
CCCTGATATTCCACACTCCAAAAGGTGGATAAGACATGACGATTTAGAGTTATTGCTCCTTTTGGAGCCTTTCCCTCTGTTATTGATTTGTTTTAGACTACCCTTATCCGTGGGGCCTTGAGAAACAGGTTGTGTGCTTGTACTGGGAAGTGAGTTCAGAACAGAACTTTGAATGCCAAAAGTCAAATTAGTCTGTGGCTCTCTAACCTGGTTAATTTGGCCCTCAAGATTTGGATCCATATCAGAATTATCTTGTAAAACAGAGAATTTATTTGAAGATTAGACCACTGGGGATTTAGTTTTGTGAGGAGGAGAGACCTGTGTAGGCGGGTTAGAGGATTCCGAAGAAGAGAGTTCTTCATTGGGGCTATTCAGATTTGGAATGTTAGGTATGGTTAGAGAAACCTTGTGGGAACCTATTACAGAAACTTCTGGGAAGACTCTCTGTTCTTCCGAATTAGAAGGAATGTCATTATGAGCACCAGTATTCTCTTTGGGTTTGTGACTATCACTTCGTCCCCGTG
>NW_021331372.1:0-273 GCF_001605985.2 Dendrobium catenatum
ATAATCTAAACATTTTGATGATTGAAATATAGCTTAAAAAATGAATCTTTCGCGTTAATTTATGGCCTACAAATAGCATGTCAATCCCTTCACCTAACAGCATAAGAACAAACAATCAAAACAGAACAAAAAAAACATTTTGGGTTGATGCAAATTAATTCAGACACCAAAAGAAGATAGATTCTACTCGTATCGATATAGGAAAGCGCAAAAAAGAATAAATAAAACACTATGCAGGAAGCAACGAATAGACAGTAGACGGAAGAAAGCGCA
>NW_021331373.1:0-408 GCF_001605985.2 Dendrobium catenatum
GCCAACCAACTCCTCAGGAAATACATCAGAAAACTTCCGTACCACCGGGATATCAGAAAGAGAACCCACATCCATGTTCATATCCCGTACAGAAGCCAAAAATATTGGGCAACCCTTCTTCCACAATATTCTGACTTCCAACACAGAAATCAGACAGGATAAAACACCTCGTAATCCTTGGAATACACATCTTTCTCTATCCATAAGCAAGCTCACTTGCTTCTTCAAACAGTCAATCTGGCCTCATACAGACTCAGCCAATCCATACCCAAAATCACGTCGTAAGAAGAAATCAGCAACAAAATCAAAATCGATTTCCACTTCTTGCCATAAATATCAATCTCACAAAAACAAAACTTCCGGACGATTAAATTATTTCCAGCTGGCAAAATAATAGAAAGAGAAACC
>NW_021331374.1:0-298 GCF_001605985.2 Dendrobium catenatum
TCTCTATGGGCTTTCAGAAATAGGACACGCTGAACATAAGAGAAAAAGGAATATCTCATTAGGACAATTAGTTACATACATTTTGGAAAAGAAATACAACTTAGTGCATCCTGATGATGAATACGAAGAGCCAGTATACTATAATGATGCTTCCTTCAGATTGCTTTTCAAGGAAAAAAAGGGAAAGCATATGCCAGTACTTCAGAAGGAGAAGGAGAAGGAGAGCAAACTTCTGCACCTTAGTCAGATTATCAGAATCTAATTGAGAAATTTGATAGATTAGAGACTCATGTTGATC
>NW_021331375.1:0-259 GCF_001605985.2 Dendrobium catenatum
TCCCCTCTAAATATTTAATTTTTTTTTTTTTAGGGTGGATCCGCCCATGCATCCACACCCTCGATTGTTTTGTTGCTCTTCTCCTTCGTCGAACGAGTTGCTAAATAACTTCTCCGCCTCCTTCGACGACGTTCCTTCCTATTTGATAAAAAATCTCACCTTCTCACCATTCATCTGTTCAATCGAAAGTAACGACGATGAGAGGAGCTTCCTCGAAGTGCGCCAAATCTCATTCAAAATCCTGCATAAACTCTGTGAC
>NW_021331376.1:0-435 GCF_001605985.2 Dendrobium catenatum
TATCTCCTATTAAGATCACATGGAACGAATAGGAACTCGGCAGAAAAATTTTCTAAGTTATATTCGTCCAGGACGAAATTAAATATCGTCCAGGACGATCTACTCTCTGTAAAATGTTTGTCAAGACGAAATTAAATATCGACCAGGACGATCTGCTCTCTGTAAGAATTTTGTCCAGACGAAATTAAATATCGTCGAGGACGATCTGGTCTCTGTAAAAATTTTGTCCAGAAGAAATTAAGTATCGTCCAGGACGATCTGCTCTCTGTAAGAATTTTGTCCAAACGAAATTAAATATCATCCAGGACGATCTGGTCTTTGTAAAAATTTTGTCCGGACGAATCAATTTTCGTCCATACGATACAACTGACTTAGAACGGTTTTTTCTGCAGTTTTTCTTTGGAACCGACCTTGTAATAACCGTTCGTACCGGAC
>NW_021331377.1:0-333 GCF_001605985.2 Dendrobium catenatum
ACGGCTTCTATTAGAAGTGGCCGAGGGTTTTAATTAGGGATTAGGAGTTAGGTAAATTTTTACCTAAAACTTATCCCTAAGGTCGGGCTTACGACTTTCCTACGAAAGTTGCCGGGTAGCGGGTCTTACAACCAAGTCCTTATAAACAAGGCTGCTCAAAGGATTTGAATTAGTTTTGCGATAGGTCTTATTATTTCCCTTAGGAAATTGCCTGAAAAGTTGGTCTTACAGCTGAATCTCTTAGACTAAGATGCCCGTATGATTTAAATTTAGGTTGGGATTTACAACTTTCGTATAAAGTAACCCAAGTGTTGGGACTTATAGCTTTCGTAG
>NW_021331378.1:0-237 GCF_001605985.2 Dendrobium catenatum
GATGAATGGTTAGGAGATTAGATGTATTAGATTTGCCTTATGTTAAGAAAGGTAGAGGTAGCTAGGCATAAAAAGACTTGGTTAGAAAATATTAAAAATGACATTTCTTTATCATATTTAAATGAGAATTTGGCTCTTAACAAGACTCAGGGTGCGTTTGGGATGCCGTTTTCCCTGCTATACGGTAGGAAACGCAACCAAGTTGGGGTTTGGGGAGACGAGGTCGTGCTCCGTTCT
>NW_021331379.1:0-247 GCF_001605985.2 Dendrobium catenatum
CCAAATCCACCTCCACCACCAACTGATCAAGACCCGTCTTCTTAGATTGTTTGTGTTTGCATAGTAGTTTTTCTTATTTTGCTTTTTTCTTTTAGTTGCTCCTTCTTTTTGTGCTGTCAAAAGGGGGAGAAGTTTGTTGTACCTATTGTTATGCCTTTTATCTAAATGCATTCCTTTTGTTTTGTACTTGCTTTTGGTATCCTATTTTTTTTCTTCTTATGTTTAATTTAATATATATATATATATA
>NW_021331380.1:0-602 GCF_001605985.2 Dendrobium catenatum
CTGATATCAAAGATCGATCCGCTGAAGTTCTTGATGAAAAGACTAGAGTTGACAGGTCGTCTGGCCAGGTGTGCAGTATTATTATTGCAGTTTGAAATCATATACTTGCCATAGAAGGCGGTGAAAGGACAAGCCTTGGCAGATTTTCTTGCTGCACACCCAATCCCGTCTGATTTTCCACTAAATAATGATTTGCCCGATGAGCAGATAATGCAGGTCGAGGAAAATGAAAAGCTACCATTTTGGGAGATGTACTTTGATGGGGCATCATCTATTAGACCTGTTCAACCTCTAAATATTGTAAGGGCTCTAGCTGGCATCGGTCTCATTTTCATAGTACCTGAGGGAGGTATAATGAGATTCTCATTCAGTTTGACTGAACCTCGAACCAACAACGAAGCTGAGTACGAAGCTCTATTAGCAGGGCTGGAGATTGCGATCGATGTCAGAATCCAACATCTCCAAATCTTTGGTGATTCTCAACTTGTAATAAATCAAGTACTTAAAATTTACAAGGTTGGTAAAGTCGAATTGGCCCACTATCACCGACGAGCCATTGAGCTTTTGAAGCAAGTACCAAATGTCAAAATGGCTCGAGTTTC
>NW_021331381.1:0-459 GCF_001605985.2 Dendrobium catenatum
ACCATTTGTCCCTACTTATTGATATTAGAGTTGTTAACCTATTTACAATAAATATCTTTTTGCACAACATCCATTCAAGTTACCATTACTCTAACACTTTTTTTATTATCTACTGTTCACAAGCTTATCTTAAATAACTATCACCATCCATTTATTATAATCATTTCTTAATTTATCCATCTTAATTTTGTTACATATTCATCTTAATAGCATTTCTATCAAGCTCAACTTATCTATCGATAATATAATTTATTGCTTGACACTCATATAGTATAGCTAGCTAATTGCAATTCTATAAAATTAACGTTAGATCTACATCATTATCTCTTATTCCCTATGATAAATTTCTCTTTTTGATCATCTAGCCTTATTTGTAGAAGTTATTTTCCTTTTCGACAGGCCCTTTAGTTTATATAATAGATCAATGATAATTAAATATGTCAAACCTAGATATGACCT
>NW_021331382.1:0-278 GCF_001605985.2 Dendrobium catenatum
GACGATCCTGCAATCGTCCAGGAGGATTTTTGGTGTCGAAATTGAGTTTTTAGGATTTTCTGAAGCCCTCTTTTTTATTGCATCGTATGGGGATGATCTTTCGATCATCTTGGATGGTATGTTGCGCCGAATTTGTGTTTTTAGGGTTTTTAGAAGCACTCTTTTTTGGCACATCGTACAGGACGAGCCTGCGACTGTCCTGGATTATTTTTGCTGACATACTTAATTTTTAGGGTTTTCAAAAGCTCTCTATTTAAGCTTTGTCAAGGCATTTGGTA
>NW_021331383.1:0-269 GCF_001605985.2 Dendrobium catenatum
TTTGCATTTAATTGAGCCAAATCACGTTCATCGAAAGTTCATTCAGTAAAAGCAACTTCAATTTTAATATCATTAATTTCACGATAAGGTGGAGAATATCCTTCTTGAATAAGCATCCACATGCGATAATCAGTAGATTGTAAAAACATTGACATGCGGGTTTTCCAAAAATCAAAAGGTAAGTTGTCAAATAGTAGAGGTCGTGTAATCGAATAACCTTCAGTAGAGTTTCTTTCCTAAGTTAGCCATGGATCAATTCAAAAAGTTTT
>NW_021331384.1:0-214 GCF_001605985.2 Dendrobium catenatum
TATCAATATAAATAAAAAATTCACTGATTTGTTTACCCTAGAATTTTCTTCACTTTCTTTTTCAATTTCTTCTTCTATCTCCCTTTAAAATAACTTATCTTTTCTTAGTATTAAATCACAGAAGAAGAAAATGTCAAAAGAAATGAAATTGGAAACTTACTTTCTTCCTTCTTCCTTAGCCGTTTCTCTCAACTGAACTTCTCACATGATTTGC
>NW_021331385.1:0-222 GCF_001605985.2 Dendrobium catenatum
ATCAAGAACAAGTATCCGTTGCCTCGGATTGACGACTTATTTGACCAGCTTTCTGGATCTTCAGTATTTTCGAAGATTGATTTGCGATCCGGATATTATCAGGTGAAGGTGAAGGAATCTGATGTGGTGAAGACTGCTTTCAGTACTCGGTACGGGCACTACGAGTTTTTGGTTATGCCTTTTGGGGTAACCAATGCGCCTGCTATTTTCATGGATCTGATG
>NW_021331386.1:0-295 GCF_001605985.2 Dendrobium catenatum
AGGAGATGAAGGCTAGAGGGATCATAGTTAGTAAGTGATGGTGGTTAAAGTGGACCGTAGTTGAGCAACGATGGTTGACGGGCCATAATCAGAGAGCGACGGAGGTCAAAAGGACCTTAGTTGGGTAAAGGTGGTCGGAAAGACAATAGTCGGGTGACGGTGGTCAAGAGGATCATAATAGGGCGAAGATAGTCGGAGGGACCATAATCGGCGAAGATGTCGGAAGGACCATAGTAAGGAGACAGTGGATGAAAGGTTTGTAGTTAGGAGATGGTAGTCAGCAGGAATGTAGTCA
>NW_021331387.1:0-610 GCF_001605985.2 Dendrobium catenatum
TGAAATATTAATGATAAATATTTTATGGCATTTCTTGCTATGGATGAAACATTAAAAATAGATAGGCCGAGAAGTGCTCTTTATTAACTAAGTGCGTGAGAGCTTCAAGTAGTTTGCTAATCTTTGATGAATAGAGTAATTATATACTTGCAAATAGCCATCGATAAACTAAGAAAAAATTAGGACTTAATCTTGTTCCCTACACCTTTGCATCCTTTGAAATATTACTAAACTCTATCATCAACTTCATATCATAAATTCACATCATTAGCTAACCCTCCATCATCATTTTTAACTATTTAATAATAAAAAATTAAGTCTCTAAAGTGATCCTCCAACTTATCCCAAATAAGTCCATTGGAAGAAATATTACACAATATATGCTAGTGTTGTTTCAACTTTATTATTAATAATATTTATTTTACTAACAACTTCTAATATAAAATATTTTTATCATAAATTAGTAATAGGAATAAACCCTACATTATTTCAATAGTTTCATGCTCGCCAAGGCATTTTTACCATTTAGTTTTCATGAAAGGTATATCTTTATATATTCTTTGACGCTTGTGGACTTATAAAACTCTCCATCACTATTGACAAGCTCGGG
>NW_021331388.1:0-230 GCF_001605985.2 Dendrobium catenatum
TTACTTTTCTTCAACAAGCCATGACTCACGGATTCAATGGTGAGGAAGACTTACACTTTCTCAATGATTTTAACTTTGTTCTTTTCAAATGTATAGAAAGAAACAATAACAAGCTAGCTAACATGTGTGCTAGCTTTGCTCTTATTTCAAACTTTGCTTGGGAAGACATTAGCTTAAATAAGATTCGTCCTTCTTTTGTTAATCTTTTGAAGGAGGAATCTACTTTTAGT
>NW_021331389.1:0-238 GCF_001605985.2 Dendrobium catenatum
CTTGAGATTGTTTTGTTGTCTATAAAGTGAATGCAGGAGAACTGTTTTTTTTATTTGAAAGAGTATATGCAGAGTAAAGTAAAATCAGAGCCTCGTTTGGATGAGGCATTAAATCGAGCACCTACTGTGTCTATTCCTAAAATGAATTTATTTGTCATATTGAAGTCCCCCAACTGATGAAATACAAAATACATAGCTTGTGGCTCTAGGTTCCCGCACGAGGTGGTTCGACCATCCT
>NW_021331390.1:0-514 GCF_001605985.2 Dendrobium catenatum
CAAGTAAAGCTTTGAAACGTTGTTTTATTCGATTTTTGGTAATTTGGTGAATTTCTGAATTTGTGATTTCTGTGTACATTCCGTGTACTGTCGTTATGCCGCCGATTTCTCGTACGACCTCTGATTTTTTGAATTGATGATTTGAATGATTGAATATGTATACGAATGTGAATATATGTTTGAATTATTGTTATTGTTACTGAAAGACAAGTGAAGACTGGTTGAACCGTTGATTTGACCTGTACAGGATGGTGGGCCGACGAGCTTTTCTTTAAAAAGGGTTTGACGATATCCTCTATTGATCATTGATACAACGATTGTGAGTCATAAGGAGATTATTATGCCGACGGGCGCCCGACGGGCACAGAGTGACGACTCTTATTGGGCCAACGGATATATTTATGGATTTCTACAACAGCACTATGGATTTCTACAACAGTACTATGGATTATCGACTCGAAAAACGCCTTAATAGCTAGTGATTGTACTTGTTCAGTAAGACTATTGTATTGAA
>NW_021331391.1:0-221 GCF_001605985.2 Dendrobium catenatum
TCTCAATGTTGATAAAAGAAAAAAAAAATCCATACATGCAGCTTTCATCATCATCATCAGTCATAGTGATTTGATCAAATAGTCTTCTACTGCTCAATTTGAATGCTGCACTGATAAAGGGAAGAAAGAAAATCATTTCATAATTTTTCAGAGAATTACATTGAGTAAGAACATAATATATATAAAAAAAAATTTGATGCAGGCAACAACGGTAAATTTCA
>NW_021331392.1:0-221 GCF_001605985.2 Dendrobium catenatum
GTGGTGGAAGTTGGAAGAATCAATGTTTGATATGTTTATTTGAGGTGGCAAAACCATAGTCGACGAGCGATGTAGATCGGAAGAACCATATTCGGCGGGTGATGGAGGTCGGAAGAATCGTAATCTATGAGCGACATAAGTCAGAAGGACAGTTGTATTGCTACGGAGGTTGGGAGGATCGTAGCACCGGGTGACGGAGGTCGGAAGGACAGTTGTTGGTA
>NW_021331393.1:0-387 GCF_001605985.2 Dendrobium catenatum
GACGATCTGGTCTCTGTAAAATTTTCGTCCAGACGAACATAATTATCGTCAGAAAACGAGTTGCTCTCTGTAAAATTTTCGTCCAGACGAAATTAATTATCATCCAGGACGATCTGGTCTCTGTAAAATTTTCGTCCAGACGAAATTAATTATCGTCAAAAACGAGTTGCTCTCTGTAAAGTTTTCGTCCAGATGAAATTAATTATCGTCCAGGACGATCTGGTCTCTGTAAAATTTTCGTCCAGACGGAATTAAATTATCATACATGACGATTGGTCCTCTGTAAAATTTTCGTCCAGACGAACAAATTTTCGTCCAGACGATTAACTGACTTAGAACAATTTTCAGTAGTTTCTAGAACCGACCTTGTAATAACCGTTCGTACCG
>NW_021331394.1:0-559 GCF_001605985.2 Dendrobium catenatum
TCTTCTCTCCTTCCAGCTCCTCGTAGTGGGTCCTCCAAAAGGATGTCCAAATGAAAAAGGAAACCCCCTTGTAGGGGTTTTCTTTTCCCTTTGGACTCCTATTCATTTAAAATGTCCCATTTTAATGATTTTCACAACAATTACTATCAAATACATTACATTATTAAAAATAGAAAATCTAGACTATCCTGCAGGGGTTATCCTAAGCAGTTATAATAAAAACAAAACTCATCCAAGCAGTTATATATTAATGAAAATGCTGAAACTAAATCACACTTGGCCGTGCTTTGATTGTTGGGGGCTAAGCAGCTGAAGCAGGTACCTAAAGCAGTTATAAATGACATTATTAATTTTAGCCCCATTTCTAGCACTATATGAGCACGGCCACCTGCAGGAAGACAACATTAGTAAAAAAAGGTGTACCTAATCTATGGGTATTCTAACGCTCACAGCAACAGTGCAGAAAAGAAAGCTAGAAAACAGTACAGAAACAACATCACAGAAAGGCTACAACAGGTAGCGAAAACAACCAGCACACGGGTCACATGCAGAGCGTCAC
>NW_021331395.1:0-296 GCF_001605985.2 Dendrobium catenatum
GTGACGTTGCTTTGTTTTAATCATTTCTGACATTAAACGGAGGGTTGCTAGTTGTCTCCTCTTACTTTAAAGGTTCTTTACTCTAATATTTATTGCATAATTTACCATCTTTTATTATTTCAGTTATGAAGCATGGTGTTGATTTAGTTCTTAGAAAATCCTTTTATCCTAAATGGATTTTGACTTAAATAAAGAAGCATTTATATACTCACGCTTCAATACTGATCACATTTATGTGGCTATATCTCTTACCTTTTTGATTATCTTGATGGAAAAAGAAGCCTATAAGAAATTCT
>NW_021331396.1:0-730 GCF_001605985.2 Dendrobium catenatum
AGCTCGCTTCTGGTGACCATATGATTGGCAGGTGTTCACTTTTCAATCATGTATATCCCAATCAAATTCCATCCCATCTTTAAAAATTTCAAGCCTATTTTCCCATATAATTTCTAATCCGATTCTCAACTCCAAACTCTAGCCCAGCCTTCAATCAACCTTCAACTAGATTTCAAATCATATCAAAATAATCTCAATCATTCATTTGATTTTCATTCATGTGAGTATTTCAAACTCAACCATTCAAGTCTAAAAATCCAATCCAAATCCAGGATTCTAAACCAAATCTCAGGGTTAGGGACCTAGGTCCTAAAACCCTTTCTAAATGATTCTTTGTCACCTTGAGACCCTTTAAAATGTCCTCTATTTAAGGGTTTATAAATTGCATATTGATTAGGCATGTCCCTAGGGTCAACCCTTTAAATTTATGCTCAATCTTACTCTTCTAACCCCAAAAAATGCATTGATTTGCAAAAGATATAAAACCTTTAAATATTTATAACATGTGCCACTAAACTTACCATTTTGTGGAAATTGACTTTAGGACCTTCACCAAAGCCCTTAACCCTATCCATAGCTTCTAATATGAAATGTTGACTACTAAATTGTACTTTATTGAGCCCATTTTGATCAAGAGTTGATTTGGGGTCAAAATGACCAAAATGACCTTTAAGGGAATTTTTGAAATTTTCCCAAAACTCAACATAGCTCAAAAACATCAAATGTTGGA
>NW_021331397.1:0-248 GCF_001605985.2 Dendrobium catenatum
AAGCCCAATCAACCTAGTGACATATATAAGGACAAAAACTAGAAAATAGGCTTAAAAGTATTTAAAAAATTTTAGGGACAAGGTCAAGTGCTCAATAGGTGTAGAAACTATAACAATCAAACATAGTGACATTACCCCTTTAGATTAGGAGTTTGCTAGTCTTGAAATCAATTAGGACCTAAATGTAAATAACCTAATAAGTGAACCCTTTTAATAAGCTTAGAACTTCATAATTTCATAATAAATTC
>NW_021331398.1:0-367 GCF_001605985.2 Dendrobium catenatum
ACACCATCAACAACGATGCGAGACTTATCATTGCAAGAGTTGTAAGCGTCGCTGATCTGCTTTACAGTTAGGGGTATCACGCCATGGGCAGTGCGGCCCTGCGGAGGAAAACGGGACGAGAACCAAATAACAAAAGTATGGGACAAGTTGAAACCCTAAAATATTAATGTGAATGACATATCATCTATACCTTGGAAACCGAGGAATCGGCAGATTGAGTGGCCTCAGAAAACATGAAGCCACCGCCGGAGAAAAGGGAGGCACTTCCATCGAATTGGGTTAAGGACATATCTTGCATTGGTTGGATCAAAACCTAAAAAAATTTCTATGCAAAGTCAAAACAACACAGTAAAAGGTTCTAAGAGGA
>NW_021331399.1:0-1008 GCF_001605985.2 Dendrobium catenatum
CACATACTCGACTCGGCTCGGTTCGTTTGCAGCCCTAATCATATTCAATGTATTATTATTACAATTATGCAAAACATATGATGACAAAATGGAGAATTTTCTTATTTGGAAAAGTCATAAAGGTTTCCTGATGTTTGATGGGATGGCCCATAAGATTATAGCTCCCAATAGAAGATTGAAATATTCATTGAAAAGAGTTTATTCTTATCCATTTAGTGGCAAGTTTATTTTATTTTATTTTTTAATACTTTATTTGTGAGAGTTCATTTATGTTAAATTGTCTATAAAAATAATATATAATAGAATGACAATTTTTTATAGCTTTTTTAAAATTTTATTTTTCAAAAGTTATTTTTTGAAAAATATATTTATAGGAAACTTCAAGCTCATTTCTTCATAGCAATTTCAAAAATAATTTTTAAAGATAATAATTTGAAATAACGGTGAAAAAATGTCATTAAGATCACATTTTTTTCTTTTTACTAACTGCTTTTCTTATCATGAAAGCGGCCAAAAAAAGTTCAAAACAAAATCTTCCGATATGTGTGCATATAAATATACATGTACATGTGGATATATCTTTGGATAAAGTCTAGTTCACGTGTTTGAAACAACATGATTATTTAGCTAAGGGTCACTTTGGGGAAAAATTATTACGCGTGGAATTCAGATACGTCCGAAAGTGCATTGGTTGATGTGGTGCATCCGGAATTTCGAATTGACCTTCGGATGCGCCTGGACTCTATAAAGAATATCTATACTGTTTGGGACGACTGACGGCTACAACATTTTTAAAGGTGGCTATAAGACTGGTTTGAAAAAAAATATTTTTTTCAATAACTATTGTAGGAAGCAGTTTCCTAGCATAAAAATTTCTTAAAACCAATAAAAAAATAATGATCATATAAAAATTATGATCGAAATTTGAAATAGAAAAACAATAAAAAAAATTGTATCCAAAAAGTCTAAATATTCCGTAAAAACCATATTGATTTTGACAGATTTAGC
>NW_021331400.1:0-340 GCF_001605985.2 Dendrobium catenatum
GATCATCTCCATCTGTCCTATGGTTTTCAATTCTTGTTACATCATCCTGGACAATATGATATTTTCTCTTCAAAATTTCATCTGCTGAACTTTTCTGAGCTTTTTGTAACTCATCATCCCGGACGATCCTTTATCGTCCTGGCCGATCATTTTTTATCGTCATGGCCGATAATATTGTTATCCTGGCTGATGCATTTATGGTCATCGTCCTGCCTGATACACCTGATTGTTCAGAACGATCCACGTGTCAGTACGTTTAAATCTTTAAAACCAGACCCGAATGATCCATTATTGGACAATCGTCCTGGCCGATCCACTATTCATCCTAGACGATACATGT
>NW_021331401.1:0-271 GCF_001605985.2 Dendrobium catenatum
TTTGTTTTAGACATTATTTTTACTATTTTCTAAAGCAACTTTTTCACATGAATATTTTTTGAACTAGAAATTTGTGTGCTAGAAAGCTGCTTTACAAAATAATAAGAAAGCTATTCCAAGCTTTGTTTAAGACTGCTTCTTTATTAATTTCTAAAATAAATTTTTAATATAAAAATTTTATTACAAAAAATTTTATACTAAAAGCTGCTTTAGAAATCAGTGAAAAAGCTGTCTAAAATAAAGCCTAACTATTTTTCTGCTTTCTAAAGCA
>NW_021331402.1:0-1675 GCF_001605985.2 Dendrobium catenatum
GAGGGACCAGATCGCGCCACGTGGCGATCCGAACCGCGGAGCGGAGTCCCGCGGTCAGCCCAAACCGCGGAGGGTTTCGATCGCGTCCGTCGATCGCGGGATCGACGGCTGAGATCAGCTCTGGCTGCTCGGCGGGATGATCCGAAACCCTAACCTAAAGGGTTTTTTCTCGATTTCTCTCGATCGGGTAAACGAAACTCGATGAAATTTTAAACTTACTTCCTATATATGAACAGAAATCATGGGGAAGTACAATTTTGAAAAATAATTGAACCTACAAAGATCTATTTTACTCTAAGTGTTTAAGCTATTCTAAGGGATTGCGTGAGATTTTACCGTCCGATCTTCGAACTCTTGACACGGTTGAGCTTGTAGACTGTCCTCGTAAGTTTTCCTTCTTGAATCCTTGATCAAACGAGCTACGGATCGGCTAGATCGAAACTCCAAACGTTCAAGCCTTTAGATCGCCGGAATCTCGCCGCCGGCGAGCTTTGACCGTCGGGATTCGATTGGGGATCAAGGTGGAAGTCTCTAGGAATCCTCACAAGAAATCTCAGAGCAGGAGGAGGCCTAGAGCACGAGCAAGAAGAAAAAGATCCCTAATTGGACTTGATTTTTGCTATTTAAGGCTCCTAAACCTAATACCAACGGCTAGGATCGAATCAAAACCAAATTTGGAGGGAAATAGGTCGGTTTAGGCCGTGGAATTGATTTCAAAACGAAGGGGCATTGATTAGGCATTAAATAGGCTCTTAATTCCAAATAAATAGTTTATTTTGACAAAATTATGACTTGGTTTGACCAAGTCAGGGTTTGACTTGGTCAAACGAGTCAATTAGGTCAAGGAGGAGGTGGGTTCGAGCCAAGAATGAGATTGGATTTGATTTAAATCAATTTGAACTCTAAATAGGCTAAGTGGTCAACCCTGGTTGACTTGGTCAACTGGGTTGACCCAGGGTCCAAGCCCGGGTCCAACAGACTCGACTCGACCCACTGAACTTATTGGGGAGGGCCATAGGGTCTGGCTTGGTCAATTTGACCAAGTCAACTCTTTAGGCCCGGATCTGGGCAAAATCGAGGTCAACAGTAATAAAGGTCGGAATGACCGTAGTAGGCGACGGGGGTCGGAAGGACCGTATTCGGTAAGTGATAGGGTTCAGAAATATTGTTGTCTGGCAAAGAAGGTCATAAGGACCGTAGTCGGCAGGAGAGTGGTAAGAAAGACTGTTGTATGGCGACGGAGGTCGAAAAAAACGTAGTCGGCAGAAGATAAGGGTGAAAAAGACCGTTTTCTGTTGATGGAAGTCATGAGGACCGTAGTTGGTAGGAGATAGAGGTCAGAAAGGCTATTTTCTTGTGATGGATGTTGGAAGGACCTTAGTAAGCGATTAAGGTCGGAAAGACTATAGTCGACAGGAGAAGGGTTAGAAAGACCATTGTCTGGCGATGCATGTCAGAATGATCGTAGTCAGCGACGGAGTTCAGACGGACCATAGTCGATAGGAGACATGGGCTGGAAAGATTGTTGTCGTAAGGCGATCATCTAGCCGAAGTCTTGTTATTATTCTGTGTGTATGGCGAAACTCCGACTTCTGTCGGTGGTTTGGCAAAACTCTAGTGGAATTCCGAGCATTATTTAGTGGCATGGCAAAACTTCAACTTTTGTAAGTGTCTG
>NW_021331403.1:0-479 GCF_001605985.2 Dendrobium catenatum
AGATTCAAGACTTTCAAAGTCAAGTATTTAAAAGGTGGTCAATTTTTTTTTGAGATTTAAGGATTTAGAGGAAGGGAGCCATCTTACTCTTCTTCTCTTTTTCTGGTGGCGCGTATTGCGCATCTTTTGACTTTTGGTGCACTTTGTGCATTTCTTGATTTTTGGCGCATTCGCGTATCTTTTGATTTCAATTGAATTCGGGAAGAAGCTCTACTTTCTTTAAATACCTCAAATTAATTGATCTTTTTATTTTGCTGGGATTATATCTCAAGTATTAGAGAAGAAAATTCGTTCTCTTATACAAGGAAGAATAATTCTCAAAGCACATTCAATCTTTTGAAAAAGCGTATCGACTTGACTTTTGAAAATCATTGAATAGATTTTAGACATGCGAGAATCGCCTATTAAGATGGAAAATTGCTAGAAGATTGATAACATTTTCATTTCTTAAGTCAACTTAATTTTGATATTGATTTTAG
>NW_021331404.1:0-253 GCF_001605985.2 Dendrobium catenatum
TATTTGAAAATAAGGAGTTTATGCTTGCAACCAAAAATTAATTAGTTGTGATAAGCACAGTAGCAGGCCGAACTTAAAAGACCAAGTTATTAATCAATATTTTGTAATGGGGGGTCATTACTAAGTTTATGCCAGGGGTGCACACCTGCATTTTATTATTATTTTATAATAATAATAATAATTTTTTAAAGTAGCTTTTACCCAAATATAATTTAATAAATATGAACAAATTAACATGATTAATAATTTATCT
>NW_021331405.1:0-462 GCF_001605985.2 Dendrobium catenatum
GACGCTGTCCGTTCATCAATCGGACGTCATCTGGGCATTTTCGACGCCTTATTTCCTTTGTAGCGCATACCTTTATATTATATTTTGAATTGCCTAGGAATTCACTACGCCTGATGACCTTTGCAACAAATGAAGATCCAAAAAGTGTTTCAATCGTCTCTCTAGCAGTGGATCTTAATCTTTTATAATCATTAAGATTCTTATTATAAGCAAATACATGAGTTAAGGAGTTGCAAACTGATCTTTCTCCAAGCCCTCTAATCTAAGTATCCATCTTCTTTTTAATGACAAGTCAAAGGGACGAGCATGTTCTCACATTTACTTTTATCATGCTTCTCATCATCATCCCAATTGTCATCTAGCAAAAGCAAAATTTTTTTTTTTGACTTTATCTTAGTCTGAATACTATCTTGAAATGCCTTAAATGTCTCCAAAGTCCTCTCCTTCTTAAGAGATTCTAAC
>NW_021331406.1:0-261 GCF_001605985.2 Dendrobium catenatum
TTTTTTGCTCTCTTTTCTTCTCTTTTCTTTTTTTTTTTGGAGAAACCTCTCTTTTTTTTTAAATCTCTTTTTCTTTTCTTCTCTCTTTTTTTTTTTTACCTCCTCTTCTTTCCCTTCTTTTTTTTTTTTACCATACATACATATACACAAATATATACAGATATACATATCTAAAACTAATGACAAACATAAACATCATTAATTACAACATTGGATAAAAACAAAAAAACTCAATAATACTAGCTAATTCTCAAGAATGAA
>NW_021331407.1:0-1978 GCF_001605985.2 Dendrobium catenatum
GGTTTGTCTCTGTTTTCAAAATTGAAATTTCATTTTTATTTTTATTTTCGTGATTTATAGCTTACAATCCTTGATAGAGATTTTTTTTTCTTGCAAATGAACAAATTTTATTGCTGAAATAGATTCAGAAAATGCATTTTTAAAAGCATTCTCATAGCAATTCTATTTAGGGAAGAAAAAGACGTGTGAAATATTATAAGGTTTTTGAAAATATTGATGTTTGATTTGAAGTAAAAGAAATATAGAGTAAAAGTTTAAATTATTTATTATTAAGAAAGTTTTAGATTTAGCTAATTTTTAAATACACTATAAATTGTGTCATTATTATTGCTGCCACTCGTTGTCGTTGCCACCACTCGTTACTCGCCACCACCGTCTGCTACTCGCGGCAGACCACCTCCAGTCATGGCCCACTACGTGCCAGTCGTCAACTTTGACATCGTAGGCTGGCCACCATCATCATTGGGTTAAATATTATATGCATTTTGAAAGAAAAAAAATCTCCATCTATTTTGTATTCATTCATATAATTTCAAATATTTTAAATATACAATATTCTCTTTATTTTGTATTTTATTTTATTTTATTTTTTATGCTGTTTTCATCCTACCAAATGGCCCCTTAGTAAGGTTTTTGTATCCTTGGCATCATCACTACACAGCTCTATTTGTGGATCTCCTTAAGGAAAATGGGAAAAAAAGGAAAAAAAAAACATAATCCTTAGCCAAATTGTATGCACGAGTTCAGAAATCCAGATTAGCATTAGCAAATGATTCGACCCTAAGTTTCTTGTTCCTTCATTTACCTGCTTTGCTGGAACCATTTATTTCATATCAATGATCTTACAAGCTGTATAGCACTACTAGTGGGAGACCGGACCAGACCAGACCAGCCATGTTTGTGCCTTTTTAATATGTTCTTGAGCCGAAAGGCATCTTTTTGGTGCAGGTCAGGTTATGTCTTCAACTTAGGTTTTATTTGAGATTGACTTTTGTACTGCTTCTTAAAGCAGTTTTTTAGTATTTTTGTACTTAAAAATTGCTTTAAGAAGCAGTAAAAAAGCCGTACCAAACGAAGTCTTAGATGATGCAGGTCAGGTTATGTCTTCAACATACGTTTCATTTGAGATTGACTTTTGTACTGCTTCTTAAAATAACTTTTTAGTAAAAAAATTAAAATTATGTATTAAAAAGCTGTTTTAAGAAGCAATGAGAAAGTCGTTCTAAATGAAGCCTTAAATGGCGCATATCAGGTTATGTCTTCAACTTAGATGATTTGATCATAAGATCTCTATTTGAAGTGCTATTTTCTTTCTTCTGTGGTAAGCAAATCTGTTATATTGATCAGCTCAGATCTTATTACCTTTAATTGAAGATCAACATTATTTGTTCTCTTCAACGTTAGTGAAGTTAGGGTTCCACATCATTTCAAATTTTTTTGAAATCATTTGACTGTTAATTGAATATATTAAAGTTTTTTGTAATGCATAGCTCATATTATTTAAGAGGAGAATTTTGATTTCAACGTCCAAAGACTTTGCAAATGAGGTGGAATAAGAGATATATGTGATTGTTGATATCTTGTCTATATTTGAAGAAATTATTACATCCAGTCAAAAACTGAACGGTCCGAATGTATACCGAGCAATAACGAGTCCAAAATATCGAGTTTTAGGTGATGTGGCGCATGGTTATTGGTCTCTGAACGCATTCGGACACTGGATGTAATAATTGCTCCTATATTTGATAACATTGATTGTTGCAATGCATTAATGATCATTGTATTTTTAAAATGCTCAATGAATAATTAAATCTTCATGAAAATTGATAGTATTTAATTCATATCTAATTTTTTTGTTTTGTTTTAGATCACAATTAATGATGGATTACTAACTTTGAAGATTATAGTCATAAAATAGGTTTTATTTGAGATATATTTTTACAGCTTTATAAAATAAATTTGTAGAATAAAAGTTTTT
>NW_021331408.1:0-215 GCF_001605985.2 Dendrobium catenatum
TGAATTTTTACTATTGAAATATCATAAGTTTGTCTTCATTAATTGGGTTAATAAGAAATGTAATAAGCTAGTAAACCTTTGTGCTAGCTATGCCATTTGTAGTGATTTTTGTTGGGAAGATTTCTCTTCTAATAAGATTCCTTCTTTGTTCAGCAAATTAAAAGATGAATCAAGTGATGCTAGTTGTTTGTAATTAGGATGCTTTCATTAATAAT
>NW_021331409.1:0-301 GCF_001605985.2 Dendrobium catenatum
CTCGAAGAAATCCGTACACAGAAGAAAATCAGTCAATCCGTCAAATCAATCTAGTCGTCGAATCAATCAATCCGTTAAATCAATTGCTATCAAATCAAATCAATCTATTCAATGAAATCAGACGAGGAAAGCAGTACGATGAATCTCAATCTATTCTAACAGTGATTCCAGGTAGCAGACAATACGATGTAGAAACAGTAACAGCAATAAATCTATATAAAAATCAATAAATCTATAGGCAGTAGTAACAATGAATCTATAAGCAGAAATCAATGAATCTATAGGTAACAGTATCAATGAT
>NW_021331410.1:0-291 GCF_001605985.2 Dendrobium catenatum
ATGACTGCCGACAAGGATCCTTCTGTCAGGTTGGGTTGACTACCTCCTCTGAATAAGTAGACCAAGGACCACGATGGCCCGGGACGACGGAACCATGAGATCTTGATCGGGTCCAGCATCCATTCCCCCACCATCCACTTTAAGTGCAATATGGTACAATTTCCTATTTTAAATATCAAGCTTTCCAAACCTTTCCGAATACCCAAATTCAAACCCAATTTCTAAGTCCATTGCTGCTACTATATGCCTGATATTACGTATCTATGGATACGCGTATCTGATTGACGACTA
>NW_021331411.1:0-430 GCF_001605985.2 Dendrobium catenatum
TATTCTCTCAAGAGGCACGAAGATCAAATGATAAAAAAATTGGGTGACAGTCTAATTTGGACTATTTATGCAAAAGACAAGAAAAACCGCCCAAAAACTGCAAGTATTCAATTTTGTACGCAGTGGATCGTCCCGTACGATCGTGGACCGTCCTGGACGATTTTACTTAAACGACTTGAAACGACCTTATTTGTATATGTGTACGAAATGACTTCGTACAGCTGATCGTCCCGTACGAACTAGGCTCGTCCAGTACGAACGGTTAATACTAGGTCGGTTCTAGAAACTGCTGAAAACCGTTCTAAGTCGGTTAATCGTTTGAACGAAAATATATTCGTCTGGACGAAAATTTTACAGATGAATGATCGTCCTCGACGATTATTTATTTCGTCTGGACGAACATTTTCCAGAGGACCAATCGCCATTGATG
>NW_021331412.1:0-348 GCF_001605985.2 Dendrobium catenatum
TGTACCCACTGCACCCTCTACTCATGAGGCTAGAAGTCAGTAACGACAAAAGAGCTGCCGTCTCAGTCTGAGATTAGGTCAAATTCTAGCACTCCCTTCGTCGGCAAGAACCAAAGGAAGAACTACCTTCGAAGAGCCAGAAAAAGAAATCCTAAGGCTAAAAAGACCGCTGAATCTGAAGCCTTAAAAAAGGCCGACTTCGAGGCCAATCGAGAGTTCGTTGCTCCTCCTACGTACCCTCTCCTTACACAAAGGAGGGAAGTTGTAGAGATGAGAGCACGATCTTCAATCCACCTGCTTGATTACTATATAGAAAGACTCAAGCAAGAAAGAATTGAGCAATCACCA
>NW_021331413.1:0-13423 GCF_001605985.2 Dendrobium catenatum
TATTTTGATGACGTTCTTGACATTAGAAAGCAAAAAATTTGAGATTAGGCTGGATATGAAACATCTGCCGTGTTCTGGTGTCGTGGGACAGTGGTTTCGGACACATGTGGACGACGCGGTTATGCGTTATGGAGGAGTTTGTATCGCCATTGGGACGAGAAACCGGGGGCCCATTAGGTAGCGAGCGGCTCTAAGATACCATGAGAAAAAATAGACGAGCTCAACGGAAGAAGACAAGGAACGTAGTGAGCTGAGAAAATGGATTTCATCCTGTTCGGGGGTGTAGCAACGGTCTTGGAATTTAATATACACAAAGAGCATAAAGTGAGGCTCTTGGAAAAAGACTATTTGCCCTTGGAAGACAATATCATAAAGTTATAAAGCAACAGTAATATGCAGAGAGAGCAGCTGAGGCAGTGCGAAGGGTGTTAGCTGCGTCTACAGGCGGCGGAAGCAGTCAGTTTTATACTATCATCAACACAAAATGTTGCGTATTAGACTTTGCGGCATTAAACGCCAATCAACTCCTAATTGGCTCCAAAGCCAGCGCATAACATCATTTTGAGTGCCAGCTAACTACCAAAGGCATTTCCGATTACCGAAGATTCACAAATTATAGAGTGTTTCTAATCCTACTGGGAATACGCAAGTCAGCAGTAAGAAAATACATGGACATACCATCGTAGCATTATTTTTTTTTTTTGAAGTGGGAACGTGCCCATGTTAGCCCCACTTAAATTCACTCTCGTGATTAGGAAAAGGATTAGGGAGCGGAGCAGGAAGGAGGAGAGAGAAAGACAAGGAGATTAGAAGCCAAAGCTAAAGATTCATTCAATAGCCAATAAGGAAAATTATTTATGCTTGAGGCTATGCTCCCCAAAACCATAATACTTAATATTTAATTCTAATATTTTGTGAAAAAGTAAAGACGAAAAATACATTCTTAATGAAAATAATTTAATATTATACAATGTAGGTTTTATATGTATATCATAATATTTGTTTTGGAATATTTATATAAGATATTAAGATAGTTACTAGTTTGTTTCCTATTATTAATTTTTGAATATTCTCTATCAAGAACTCAGTAACTCTGAGAGATTTATTCATATCACAAAAATAATGTTTGAAGCTAATATGATATTATTTTTAATGGTGAATGAAAGTAAAAGAAAAAATCTAGAAGTATTATACATGTGTATCATCTTCAACATTATTGCGTACATCTTCATTCGTAGTTCATGTTACCATATTGTCGTTATATATTCAATCTTAAAGGCTCTCCATATGCATTTATGATCATATGAGGTTTTCTGAGTGTGGGAGATTTGATAAAAATGCATTTATGAACGTCTATTATTGGGGCCCCGATTTTTATTGTTAGATACGCCTTAACTCATTTTAACTTCTATTGAAAACTGTATATGCTTTATGGGGAGTGCTGGAAATGTTGATCCGGTTATGAGTGCGTTTGATGGAAGAGTATGAGTGAAGTGCGAGTTATAAGGGGAAACTTTCAAAGATTAGTCTCCTTATACTCAATGAAGGGGAGACTAGATAAAGAGAAGACAAATAAAGTAAATGTAGAGTATAATAATGTTAGGCATCAGGATATGCATATCATTTTGCATATGATTTCAATCTCGCTCATCAAAATTTCAAAGACAATTTTTGAAAGTAAGCCTGCCATCTATGTCATCTCTGTAATAGTGGTAATTCTAGAATATATATGAGAAAATAGATGAAAATAGGCTCTGTTTATTATGAAAGAACCAATGAAAATTAGTTGAAGAAATTCATGTTTATGAGAAGTAAGTTATCTGGCTAATCTATGGGAAAACTATTTTATTTACTTATATCCTTCAACTAACAAATTTATAATGATATTTTGTTATCAAAACATAATGCATTGCATTCATCATAAAGATATATGCATTATCAATATTGTGGCATCAGTGAAAGTGGACGTAGTTGGTGATGATATTGGAGCTAATGAGGATAATGAGCATCAGTGTGGACGTACCAAAAGGGTATCTGAATATGAGGCGGGACAAAAATACAAAAGGGTATACGACCACCACCTCGCTGAGGGATGAGATGATCGCAGAGCCTTCACGCTCTTGCAATGCGGCTAATATAGTGGCAGATTAGATCACAACAACAATTAACCATTGAGGATAAAACTCTCCTGCCAACGCATTATCACCCGATGGATAATAAATATGCATGACCCTGATCGAAACAATGGGTTCCCCCCCCACCCGCCTGATTCATTCAGCTTGAGTGGGGTTATTTGAATGGTGAAAATTTTGTTTCCCAACATGCATAAGCCCCTATGATAATTACATCCTCAAAACAGAGCCATGAGAGAGGCCTGAGAAATACTCTTAATTTAAGGGAATCAATAGTTATTCTTTCCAGAATGGCGAATTGGCCCAATGAGACGTAGGAAAGCCTACTCAAAGAAAAGAAAGGGCTTCAAGTGAGCTAGTCAATAGGCATGGTTCATACCTAATATAGAAGGGACTAAGTGATGTAGACAAGGAATATAGAGGCAGGGACCCCCTATATTTCTGAACACAAAAGACACACAAAGAAGAAAAACTGACAAAATGAGTTAGAAATTAAAAAACAGAAACTTTGTTAAATAAACATAAACGACCCAAAAAACTTTTGACAAAACACAACAAAAAGATGCTTAGAAGAAAGAAATAAAGAACTTAAAAAAATTGCTATCCTCAGACAACGCGTCATGGCGGTCCTCACAGCATCGAATTTGTAGGTTAAATTAAGTAAAGTGCATAAAACTAGCCAAACCGATGCGTTCCACCACTGCCAAGATGGCCAATGTTCTTCAATAGATGCTTCAAATCAACTCTGATACGACACCCTAAAGTTGCTTTACTTTGAGAAAGAAGGGATACAGATTGGGAAGCGGCACTTGATTTTTTCCGGAGAGTACGAAAGAGGTTAGAAGCCCGAGAAGAAAGGGTGAAAGAGCGCCTCAGGATTTTCAGAGGGGATGAGAAACAAAGGTTGGAAAAGCTCGCCAGGATTTCCGAATAAACCGCGCAGGTTAATTAGGCAAATTGCATGCTCACAGAATATGCAACTCCAAAACAGCCAACCCGAAGAACCCATCAGTAGCCAGGGACCAATCGAGCAGGGGCGCAGAACCAAAGGTCTACCAACCATATGCACCTACTTACCGATATCATTGGATGCTTTCCCTTCAATGGAATAGCCTAAAAAAAGAAATAGAAAAAATTGTAAAATAGAAAACAGAATATTAGTAAGTTCAAACAAAATAAAAAGTTACAGAATTATTTGAATTTTGCCATCAATTCTCCCATCGGTGGAAAAATTCTCTCACTCCTGATGAGAACGTAAATCAGTCAACTCGTTCAAAAAGCTACCAAAATTTTTCTTTTTTAGAGTCAGCCAGCATTTCAATCGACAAGGCTACAGTCAGTCAAGATGGCCCGATTGCTCGGCATGTTGGCCAGAAATACTTTTTGTTCGTCCATGCCTCGTTTGAATATAACGCTTCACATCAATAATAAATCTTCGATTGACTCAGACTTTACCAAGAGCAAAGAGTGCCGTAAAGTGTTCAATATCTACAAAAATTGGCAGAATCTCCTTCATAACAAAGACAAGGGTCAGAAAACATTAAAAAAACAGGTGAAGTCCAAAACAAGTTTCTGGTAAATCTAGGCGAAAATAGGCAATTAGCAACCTAATTTTATTAGATTCACACGGAAATGGGACCAAATGTTTCTTTCTGCTTAAATATTTGAAAAGTGTGCCCAACACGAAACCTTTGGCACAAAAGTAACGCCATCACTAAATCACCTTATTGAAATTTCTTATTTTCGATGTTTATCACAGCCTCAGTCTTTATTAGCAGTAACCTTCAAGGTTTTTTCAAAAAATCTTGCATTGTTTTACATAATTTAGCAATGTCTTTTTTCACGTCGGGGCCAGAAATAATTTTCTTCAACTAAAGCAATTGTTTTTCCTTGTCCAAAATCCCTCCCAAACTCCATTATGCAATTCTTTCACAAAGTTTTCTCCCCCTCCAAAAAATTTTTTGATATGCCGAAAGTCTTAACCTTTTAAAATAAGGAAACCTTGATGCTTATAAACAAATTTGAGCAGAATAGAATCAGTCCCAGATAAGCACAACAAGCATTCCAAATTATTTTCAAAATGTCAAAATCATTGCATTAAGTGCTTTTCAAACAAGCAAAGAAGAAACAGTCGGGAAAAACGTGATCAACAAAATGAAATCTCGTTTTAAAGCGCATCGTACTGTTATTCAAAACACCAGTTTTATTGTTTGATATGAAAAGTATACTCTTGTAAAAAAGAAACCCATTTGGCGTGTCTTATTGCTCAGATTTTTCTTGTGCACGCCCAACATTCGTAAAGCCTCGCTAATCATTATTCAAAAAATAAATTCCGTGAATCAGAAGTAGCATTCTCCAAGAATTTTAAAGCGTTGCCAATAGCATAGAACTCCAAATCATAAAGCTAGAATACTGTGACTTGACCCTTAGACAGTTTTCACATTAGGTAAGCACATGTTTATTCTTTTGACTAAGCATTGGTGTGAGCCAGATAGCCAAAGATGAGAGGAATCCAATCAAAGGCGGCTTCAAAAATGATCTCAAAATTTGGTAACTTTCAGAATTGGGGAACAGACTCATTTTGTATTTAATAATCTAAGTTTTCCCCCCTAAAAAATTCCCTTTTAAGCAACATCAGTTAATAGGAGCAATCAGAGAATTGAAATTCTTTTTAAATCTTTGTGACAATTTCAGTTTGTTATCGGATTTGAGGGGAAAAATAAAGCACTACATAAACTGAAGAGAAGAGTTTTCCTATCTAATAGCCCACAAGTTCTCCAAGAAGTGACTAAAAACCGTTAGAGTCGCGATCAAAAGTAAAAGTTCGAGGGATACCGTGAAGAGCGAACAATCTTTTAACAAATAACAAACTTTCCAATGAAAGAGAGATGTCAAAAATAAAATGATTCATAGTTCTCATAAAATTACTCGAAGTATTTGAAAGACCAAAAAAGGCAATCAGCTCAGCATATCAAGCATGTCATCCAGTTTAGGAATGCGTGATTTTTTTATTTCCTACTATCCACACACCATCCTGCATATTCTATCCTTTTTTGGAGTTAACAAAGAGGCACAGCCCAAGGACTCAAACTTTCTTGATTAAACCTTTTCCAGCAGGTCTGTGATATCTGTTTTTAAAAAGATTCATCATATTTAGATGGACTCATCCATAATGAGGAAGATTAGGCAAAAAAGCTTCAGGAATCAAGTCAATATGAATTTGTCGCATAGAGGCAATCAATTGGAAAATCACAGATAAGTAGTATGTGCAGAAAAACTCATCCAGTTAAACAGTATCAGATTTTTTCCAAAAACCAAATAAAGCAACTCAAAAATTGTTTCAAATTCATTACATTTAAAGCAATTCAGTGAGAAGTTAATTTTCAAACTGTATTGGTTTTCTCGGAATGTGAATCCGTCACATTTCTTTAGAGGATGAATGATGTAAACTCCTTATTATTTATTTCATCAAAGTATATGTTGATTTTCTCTCTATTGTGAACAGTTTTTGTTGTCGTTACTGCCAAGAGTCGATCCTAACAAAATCATGGCAAACTTCAAGTGCACAATATCACAAAGCCAATTGATTCTTTAAAGATCCCCCAATTGATAAATTGACAGGCATTGTTCAGTATTGGAATCTCACCTCCTTTATTCTGAACCAAGAAATCTTATAGATTATAGCAGAGGTTTGATTGAGTTTAGTTTGTCGATCAATTTCTTGGAAACAAAAATTCCCGGAACTATCCTCCTATCAATCATAAGGCGTGCAATTTTTCCTTCGATGGTGCAAGTTATTTTGATACGTTCCTCTTAGCCATCTCTATCCCTTTGTCAATTGTGTTGTTAGAAACTTGTCGAATTACCAAAGACATTTTTCACTTTCATCTCCTCTGAATCAAAATTTTCAGCTTCATTTTTTTAGATTCTGTTTCATTCTCCTCCTCTTCTTTATCTATCTCATTTTCATTCTTCTATGAAATAGTTCGTGGGAGAATTATTTCTTTCTGCAAGTAGCTGACAAAAGGCCATATAAACCCACATTTGTACAAGTCCAATTTGCATTAGATTGTTCAGATGGTTTATTTCTGCTACCCCTTTTTTTTCCTTGATTTTGGACTTTAAAAGCTTTAAATTTACAGACTGGATATTCCCCCAGAAGTTTGAGATGAGATTTAATCCCGGCTAGTTAAACGACACGTTTTATACTTTTCCACGATTTTATTATCACCCCTTTTTCTTGATGTTGCTTTTCCAGTTTTTAAAGCCATTACGATAAGCCTCGTTCAGTGTTTAATGACATGACGGCAAATTGAGTGATCTAATTAAATATGTTCGAGCATGATCAGTTACGCAAGAATTTTCTTTTCATTTTCTCCTTCAATTTTTCCCAATTTTGGACTTTTTCTTTGCCTCTTCTTAATCTTTGTTTGTAAATTTTTCCACCAAGAAGTTAAAATGTTAAGTGCAGGTCCTGTTAGCTTTAAATTTCCAAATTTAACTTTTTCGATTATCCGGAATTTCTTTCCATTCAAAAAACTTTAATCCATTTTTTCTACCCATTCTAAGCGAATTGTTCAGTGGTGCAAATTTTCCTTCAAAAATTATTGAACGTTCGATTTAATTTCAGTAAATCCCAATTTCTTTGTCGTATTTCATTTCTATGGTTCTTCCTCTTCACCCCAAGAAGATATTAATGCTAGGATTAGAATTAGTTGATTGACATTGGATTAGCAATGGCCCTTCAGTACCGTATTAATTTGATGTTGCAAATCATTTAATTGTTCATCACTTGGTGCCAATTCCCTTGTTCATTAGCCATTTTTTTTTTAAAATCTTTTTGACACTAAGAGAAAGACTCCTTAAAAACCAAAAAAAAAAAAAAAAGACAAAACTTTCTCTGATACCAATTGATGTAGACAAGAATATAGGGACTCCTATATTTCTTGAACACAAAAGACAACGATTAAGAAAACTGACAAAATGGTAGAAATATAAAAACAACTTGTTAAATAAACTTAAAATGACCCAAAACTTGACAAACACAATAAAAGATGCTAGGAGAAAGAAATAAAGAAACTTTAAAAAAGATGCTATCCCTCAGACAACCGTTCAGGGAGTGGGTTCCTCACATGCATCAAAATTTGTAGGTTAAATTAAGGTAAACTGCTAAAACTGCAAATAGATGGTCCACACACTGCAAATATTGGCAATTTCTTCAATAGATCTTCAAATCAACTACTTACGACACCCGAAAGGTGCTTACTTAGAAGAAGGATACAGATGGAGCGCACTGAGAGGGAGACGAAAGAGTTAGAAGCCAGAGGAAGAAAGGGTGGAAAGAGCCCGCAGGATTTCCGGACGGGGATAGGAAACGAAGGGTGAAAGAGCCCGCGGATTGTTACTGAATAAACCCGCAGGTGAATAGCAAATATGCCTCACCAAATATCAACTCCAAGAAACAGGGCCAACCCTGAGAACCATCAGTAGCCAGGGACAATCTGAGCCAGCAAACCAAAGCTACCAGCCATTATGCGACTACCTAACCAATGATCCATTGGATGCATCCATCATTGGATAGCTAAAAAAAGAAAATAAAATAAAATAAAAAACATAATATAGTAATGTTCAAACAAAATAAAAAGTACAGAATTCTTGATTTCATCACTAAGGCACTGAGAAGAAAATGGAGAAAAGGAAAGCCAATCACTTAAATCCTAAATCTATAGTCGATTTAGTGTTCTACACCCAACACTAACACCAGTGTCCTCACTATTGCATCATGAACTTATATCCTACCTGAAAAGGAAAGACAGCTAACCACCTAAGCACATAAAATACATGATATCCAGTCTTTATAAAAGATGGGTAGGTAGCTCAATTTTTTGAAGTTAAAGTTGACATCTAGAGAGTTTTCTAATTGATCTTGGAGTTATATAGGGTAAATGTTCCTAGTGTTGAGAGAGTTACTATTTACATGTTTTACATTCTTGTAACTTATAAAGTTTTGATGATTCCAAATATTATTGTTTTAAAGTTTATTTTCTCCAAACACTTTTTAGAAGAATTGTTTTTGCTCTTGTGTGGACTAACATTTCAGGATAATCGAACTCCAAACTAATGAAGACTTCAAATCAAAATCTAGCATGTGATAATTTATAAATTGAAGATTGTACTTTTCATTATATTGAGTTTGAGAGGGAGTGATTATAATTAAGTAACTTAGCACACACACATACACACACTTAGGGAGATCTTTAAAATTCATACTGATCGTACGGGATGAAACATGTTCGTACGGGATGATCAAGTCAGTAATCCCCTCGGAAGAGTAATGGAACGAACAGGAAGTATGAAAATTTTTTTAAGTCCTGATCATCTAGACGAAGTTCTATATTTGGCCTAGGACGAAATGCTCTCTGTAAAAATTTTGTTCAGACAAACTTCAATTCGTCCCAGGATGAAATTCTCTCTGGAAAATTTTTGTTTAGATGAAATTCTATATTCGGCCCAGGACAAAATGCTCTATGTAAAAATTTCATCCAAATGAACTTCAATTCGTCCTAGGACGAAATGCTCTCTGTAAAAATTTTGTCCAGACGAACTCTTATTCGTCCCAAGACAAAAATGTTTTAACATTTCCAATTTTGATAACTTCCTGCAGTTTGTCAAATCGACCCATGGTAGAGCTGTTCGTATCGGACGAACTTAGTTCGTACGGGACGATAATCGGGTACAAAGTCAGTTTGTACCAATATACATTGGGTTTGTATTCAACTGATTTAAGTAAGTTCGTGCAAGATGATCCACGATCGTACGGGATGATCCACTATGTGCAGACTTGAATATCAGTAATTTTTGGACTATTTTTTGTGTCTTTCCTATATAAAGTCCAATTAGAACTACCTCTTAATCTTTTTGCCTACGGATCTTTGTGCCAACTGAAGGGAGACTCAAGGAGTGAGTGTGAGAGAGTGTTTGAAGGAAGATTCTTACTACTGGAGCGTGAAAGATTCACTTGGTACTTAAAGGTAAGAATCTTTACTTGTGGTTTTTGATTACTTCACTCTTTTCTTTCTTCCTTTTAGATTTCTTGTAAGAAGATCTGTCAAAGAGATCTGGTTCTATACCGACACTTGGAGAGTGTGAACAGTCGAAGGGTTCTCTGCCCACACTTGGAGAGAGTGAAAGGACGAAGGGTTCTCTGCCCATACTTGGAGAGTGTGAAACGACGAAGGGTTCTCTGCCTACACTGAGAGAGTGTGAAAGGACGGACGGTTCTCTGCCAACACTGGAAAGAGTGTAAAAGGATGACAGTTCTCTACCGCACGGAGTAGTGGTGTAAGAGAATTTTTTAAATGCTTGTTCTCCTTGCTTTGGGTGTAAAAGGAGATTCACTAGTGGTATTTGTGCAATACTCGGAGGGTGCCTCCGGGGAGTGGATGTAGGTCGTGTTTGACCGAACCACTATAAATCTTGTGTCTTTTTATTTTTCGCTGCCTTTTAATTTTTACTGTATTAACTTGTGGTTGAAAAATCTCGTTCTATAAAATTCACTAAAGTTAATTCTCAGTTTTAAATTTTTAAAAGAGGGATTAATTTTTAATTACCAATTCACTCCCCCTCTTGGTTAGCCGCTGTGACATAAGCTTAGGTTTAACAACCTAATTCATATTGAACAAGTATCAACAAGTTGTATTAGAGTGTTATTTCAAAATCATAAGTTTATACTACTTTTTGATTAATATAGTTGGCTATATTTGGAAACCAAAATACACATGAGAGTTACTCTATAACTAGACCTCTATTGTTCGACAATATTCATTTTAATTTTTAGAAAACACGCATGTCTATATTTTTATAGTCACTTAATTACTGTATGTGGATCTTAGTTCATAAAGGGTATACAAAACCAACTAGACTAGTTGACGGAGTTAGAGTTGAAACACCGTTTGTGGACTGGACAGTAGAAGAATGTGACTTAGCACAACTAAACACCAATGCTTGAATAGTTTCTTTTGTGCACTTAAATCAGAAGATTACATGTGGGTTTCTACTTGCAAGAGTGGAAAGGACATATGGGATAGACTTTGTATAATGTATGAGGATACTAATGAAGTTAAACAATCTAGACTTAATATCTTGTTGCATGATTATAAACTATTTTGCATGAAACCAAATGAATCAATTTCTGATATGTACACAAGATTCACATAAATAGTCACCTCTTTACATGCATTGGATAGGGAACTTACGAATGCTGAAATAGTTAATAAGATTCTTCGTTGTTTGCTTACTGCTTATGATGCTAAAGTTACTGCAATTACAGAGTCTAAAGATCTAAACATTTACTCTATTGATAATCTTCTTGGTTCACTAATTGCTTACGAGTAAGTAGTTAGCCAAAGAAAGATTAATGCAAGTGAACCACGAAGGGAAAAGAAAATAGCACTAAAAGTGGAGGAATCTGAGAGTGAACACTCACAACCTGAGGATGAAAATGACATCGCATTAATGATTAGACAATTTAAAAGCTTTCTGAAGAGGAAGCAGAATAGACGCCTGCAATGAAATCGAGGTAAATTTAATAGGAATGTCAAGATTTCAAATGATGTTATTTTTTATGAGTGCATGAAACCTGGATATATTAAGACATACTGCCTAAAACTCAAAGCCACTCCTAGCAAGGA
This sequence comes from Dendrobium catenatum, assembly GCF_001605985.2. Classification (NCBI taxonomy): domain Eukaryota; kingdom Viridiplantae; phylum Streptophyta; class Magnoliopsida; order Asparagales; family Orchidaceae; genus Dendrobium; species Dendrobium catenatum. The sequence continues at coordinate 10,823 of NW_021331413.1, forward strand.
GAAAGTAGAGGAGAAATCAATTGTGAAGAAGGGCAAGAAGAAATTCCAAAGAGCTTTCTAGGAAGACTCAACTTCGAACTCATCAGAGACCGAAAAGGAAGAAGAAGTCACTAATCTGTACTTAGGCTGATAATCATGTTCAGTCAGATAAAGAAGAGCAATGTGATTTAACTTATGATGAACTTTTTGAAGTATCGAACACATACATGATGTATATAGGAAAATGAAAAAAATGCATACTAGTATGAGCTTAGAATTTGAGGAACTATAAAAAGAATATGAAATCTTTAGGAAAGATCATACTTTAATTGATGACAATCACATGAAATTACTTGATTAGTTTGATGACTTGAATAAAAATCATGAAAGTTTGAAATCATCCTATATAGAACTTGAAAAAAATTTAAAAATTTTAAGAATGAATATGAGAACAAAATTTATAGAATCAATTATACAAATCAAATTTTAGAAGATATGAATTCATTTTATAAATTAACGATAAAAGCTCTCGAGGATAATATGATACCCCCTAAACTTGAAGATTTCACTAATCCTATTTTGTATCCTAAATTTATGCAATCCCTAAATAGATAAATGAATAGTAGAAGGCTTAGGAATCCTTTTCCAAAAGTCAAATATAACAATTATAGATTGATTGGACACATAGCTCACACCTGTACTTTGAAGAAGAAAACTTATTTGGTGTGGAAACCTAAGATGCATAAACCTAGACATATCATACATGCACCCTCTTTATAAATTTCTAAAAGGCTTGTTTGGGTTCTCAGGTCTAACATTTGATAATCTTGTAGGGTCGCTCTCACACAAGACCTCGTGAGAGCATATGGTACCTGGACAGCGGATGTTTAAAGCATATGACTGAAGATACTGCACAATTTATATCGCTGGAAGCTAGGAGTGGAGGCAAGGTTACACTTGGAGATAACACCACAAGGAAGGTGGTTGGGTCAAGTTTGATTGGAAATCTTAAAAAATTTTACATTGAAAATGTATTATTGGTAGAAGGCTTAAAGCATAATTTGTTAAGTATAATCCAGCTATATGATAGAGGGTATTGTGTAAAATTTTTTCCTACTAGCTGCATATTAAGCCTAAATGGAAATGATGTTTTGAATGGTATAAGGGTAAATAATGTGTATATGCTATATTTGAATTGCATTCAAACTCCTACTACTTTTTGTTTAAAAACTATTTCTGATGAATTATGGCTTTGGCATAAGAGTCTTTGTCACTCTAGCATAAAAAATCTTAGAAGGATTATCCAAAAGAACCTAGTAAGAGGTTTACCAAAACTAGACTTTACAAAGAATCACCTTTGTGATGCATGTCAATTAGGAAAATAGGTGAAGTCCTCTTTCAATCCAATAAGAATCTTAGAACTAGTAAACCATTGGAGATTTTGCATATGGATATTTTTGGACCAGTTGGAACTGTAAGTCTAGGAGAGAATGTATATGGATTTGTGATTGTGGATGATTACTCTATATTCACATGGTTTAGATTTCTATTTCATAAAAGTAAATCATTTGAGGAATTTAGAAACTTTTTGACTTAGATTCAACGAAAGTTAGGATGTGAAATTATAACTATACAAAGTGATCATGAAGGAGAATTTGAGAATGAAAGATTTGAGGATTTTTATAAGGAGAAAGGAATTGATCACAACTTTTCTGCACCTAGAACCCCTCAACAGAATGGGGTAGTCGAAAGAAAGAACAAAATATTAATAAAAGTCGCTCGAGCCATGTTGGAAGAATACTCACTTCCTAAATTTTTTTTGACTGAGGTGATTAGCACTGCATGTTTTGTTCTGAATAGGGTCAATGTGAGATCTAAATTAAATAAAACACCCTATGAGTTGCTAAAATGAAGAACAACTAATTTGTTATATTTGCATGTTTTTGGTTGCAAGGTGTTTATTCATAACAATAAAAAATCTGCCTTAAGAAAATTTGATCCCAAATCAGATGAAGGAATTTTTATAGGATACTCAAGTGTTGGAAAATCTTATAGAGTATTCAACAAAAGAATTTTGATAATTGAGGAGACCACACATGTTGTATTTGATGAATCTGAAATTTTGGAAGAGCTAAATGTCATAGAAGATGAGATTTGGATTAACTCCTAAAAGATTGATAAAATAAATTTGGAAGAAAATTTGGAGATAGAAAACCCTTTGCCTAGAGATTTGAGATTTTTTAAAAACCACCCAAATGAATTAATAATTGGTGAACCTAGTGATGGTGTAAGGACTAGGCGTGGATTAAACAAAAAAGTCAATCATTCAGCCTTCATTTCAATAATAGAACCCACAAATATTGATCAAGCACTTTCGGATGAGTTTTAGATTTTGGCTATGCAAGAAGAGTTAAATTAATTTGTAAAAAATAAAGTTTGGAAATTAATTACAAGGCCAAAGGATCAAAGTGTAGTTGGAACTAAGTGGGTATTCAAAAATAAAATAAATGACTCAGGAGTAGTCATTAGAAATAAGGCTAGATTAGTTGCTAAGGGGTATAATCAGATTGAAGGGATTGATTTTGAGAAGACTTTTGCCCTTGTAGCTAGACTTAAAGTATG
>NW_021331413.1:13754-73633 GCF_001605985.2 Dendrobium catenatum
TTAAAATTGAATTCATTAGAAAATATAATTTTTCTAAATTTAAGTTTTGTTTATAACTTGATATAATTAAGATTGTCAATTTCATGTCTCTTATTAGACTACATTAATGTTTAATATTATTATTATAATTATGATATTTTCTTATTTTATATTTCACTTTTCAATAAATATTGATGCACTTAAAAAAATTTGAAAACTTTGATTATTGATTTTGAAAAGATCAAGATTAGTCTTGAAAAATATACAAATGTACAAAAATAAAAAAGAATGCGCAATGGTTCGCAATTTGAAAAAGAGGTATAAAATCAGCCCACAAGTAAAAAGATGCACAAAAATAAACCACAACTATCGAAAAAGATGCGCAAAGCGCAACATGTGGTAGTTATTTCTTTTCATAATCTTTTAATCTCTTAATTCAAATTGATCTTTTGTACATTTATATTTCATATTGAAATTTGAAATATACAAATTTTATATTTATCCTTTTTGCAATGATTTTCTTTATCTTAGTGTCTAAATTGATTCATATTTTTGATATATATTTGTTATTATCAATGTTATATCTCTTATTATATTCTATGAATTATTTTTATTTATCTAATGATTTGATTTTATTTGCAATATTTATTTTAATCACTTTCAAGGATTAATTATCAAAGGATTATCATTTGACTGCTTATATTTTTGTCTTTTTTTCTTCTTCTCTTTTTGCTGTTGACAAAAAAGGTGGAGAAAATATTATTTGTATAGTATTTATGTGCTTGTTTGTATCGTATATATGTGCTTATTTTGTATCAAAAGGAAAGGAAAAGATAAAAGATAAAATTGTTGTGAAATGCCTCTTTATTTTCATATGTTCATCAACTCAGGCAAATTTTAGGAGATTCTTAAAATTTGCAATTTATACAAATAATAATTATCTTGCCATCATCAAAAAGGGGGAGAATTATTGAGAGAGTTGCTATTTGCAATTTTTATATTCTTACAACTTATAAAGTTTTGATGATTTCAAATATTATTATTTTAAAGTTTGTTTTCTCCTAATACTTTTTAGAAGAATTATTTTTACTCTTGTGTGGACTAACATTTAAGAATAATCGAACTTAAAACTAATAAAGACTTCAAATCAAAATTCAGTATGAGATAATTTATAAATTGAAGCTTGTACTTTTCATTGTATTGAGTTTGAGAGGGAGTGATTATAATTAAGTAACTTAGCACACACACACTTGGGGAGATCTTTAAAATTAATACTGATCGTACGGAATGAAACATGTGCGTATGAGATGATCAAGTTAGTTATCCCCTCGGTGGAGTAATGGAACGAAGAGGAAGTATGAAAATTTTTTAAGTCCTGATCGTCTAGACGAAATTCTATATTCAGCCCAGGACGAAATGCTCTATGTAAAAATGTCATCCAAACGAACTTCAATTCATCCCAGGATGAAATGCTCTCTAAAAAATTTTTGTTCACACAAAATTCTATATTCAGCCCAGGACGAAATGCTCTCTGTAAAAATTTCGTCCAAACGAATTTCAATTCGTCCTAGGATGAAATGCTCTATGTAAAAATTTCGTCCAAACGAACTCTTATTTGTCCCAGGATGAAAATGTTTTAACATTTCCAATTTTGATAACTTCCTGCAGTTTGTCAAACCGACCCATGGTATAACTGTTCGTACCTAATGAACTTAGTTCATACGGGACGATAATCGGGTACGAAGTCAGTTCGTACCAATATACATTGGGTTCATATGCAATTGATTTAAGTAACTTTGTCCAGGATGATCTGCGATCGTACGTGACGATCAACTATGTACAGACTTGAATATCAGCAATTTTTGGACGATTTTTTGTGTCTTTCCTATATAAAGTCTAATTAGAATTGCCTCTTAATCTTTTTGCCTACTGATCTTCGTGCCAACTGAAGGGAGACTCAAGAAGTGAGTGTGAGAGAGTGTTTTGAAGGAAGATTCTTACTACTGGAGCGTGAAAGATTCACTTGGTACTCAAAGGTAAGAATCTTTATTTGTGGTTTTTGATTACTTTATTATTTTCTTTCTACTTCTAAATTTCTTGTAAGAAGATCTGTCAAAGAGATCTGGTTCTCTGACGACAATTAGAAAGTGTGAACAGCCGAAGGGTTCTCTGCCCACCCTTGGAGTGTGTGAAAGGATAAAGGGTTCTCTGCTCACACTTGGAGAGTGTGAAAGGACGAAGGGTTCTCTGCCTAAATCGAGAGAGTGTGAAAGGACAAACGGTTCTTTGCTAACACTGGGAAGAGTTTAAAAGGACGATGGTTCTCTGACGCAACGGGTAGTGGTGGAAGAGAGTTTTGTGAATGCTTCTCCGTATTGCTGTGGGTGCAAAAGGAGAGTCACTAGTGGTATTGGTACAATACTCGGAGGGTGCCTCCGAGGAGTGAATATAAGTCGTGTTTGACCGAACCACTATAAATCTTGTATCTTTTTATTTTCCGCTACCTTTTAATTTTTACTGTATTAACTTGTGGTTGAAAATTCTCGTTCTATAAAATTCACTAAAGTTAATTCTCGATTTTAAATTTTTAAAAGAGGGATTAATTTTTAATTACCAATTCACCCCCTCTTGATTGGCTGCTGGGATATAAGCTTAGGTTTAACAACCTAATTCATATTGAACAAGTATCAACACCCAGAGCTGATGTAATTAAAATTTTAATTTAATTAGTTTCTAATGCAATGCATGCTAGTTAAAAAGTTGCAAATTAAGTATGTAAGAAATTTTAAAAAGGCTTATAAAAATAAAAAAAGATTGAGCTTCCTAAGGTCCAGCACCTCACCCTCATAGGTAGATTATCTAGACTCTTTCCATATGAGGGGAAGTGTATTATAGAAAGGGAGAAGAGAAATGCATTAATATGCATGCGATCCTAGATGATTTTGGCTATTCCTTAGGTCATTAGATTTATATATTATTTAATTCCTAAAATATTAAATTTTGGTTATGAGTAAAAAAGATTTTAGTCCTTAAAAGAGCCATGCGAGATCAGGCCACACACATGCAAGAAAGAAATCTAGAAAAACAATGCAATTTCTATTATGCACATAAAGTAAACACATTAATATAAATCACTAGAGTAAAGAAAAGTCCACAATTCACGATAAGTGTTGTATAAGTATAACTTAGACTCTACATAAAAGTAATGATGGCTAGGCCCCTCCGACAATATCTTGGATTCTGATCCTAAAGAATGATGTAATTCTTAAAAGTTAGGTATTTTGTCTTCAAGTCTTCATCTTTATATACATCGTCTTTCTACGGATCATCTCCTTCAGGCTCTTCAAGGTTCGTCCTCCAGAAGGGTACCCAAATGAATAAGGAATTTCCTATGAAGGCATTTCTTTTTCTCTTCGGGTACTGAGTGGTTAAATGCCTCACTTTTAAAAGACTTTCACAACTTGATTAGATCACGAATTACATCATTTAAAAAAAATCTAGACTCTCCTACATGGTTATCCTAAGGAGTTAAATAAAGAAACATCCCAAGCAATTTATATATAGAAATAAAAGACATATTGCCAATCACACTTAGCCATGCTCTTATAATTAAAAGGGGGATTTAGTAATTTCTAAAGCATCTGCAAAAAATATCGTTAGTCTTAAAGCTTAATGATTTTTCCCCTTTTGTTAATGTTGCATGAGCATGAAACCTATAGAAGATATCGTATGTAGCAAAGGAACCCCTAACAAATGGGTGATCTATCACATAAATCACATCATAAGCAAAATATAGAAAGTATAATAATAAAATAAACATCATAACACTCACAATATATCAAAGTAAAGCACTCAAATCAACCAACACACGTGCCACATACAAGAACAAAACAAAGAAAATAGAAAAGGCAAATGATCAGCCCTAATCCTGGAGATAGAAGTGATGTCATAACAATCCTATGTGTGTGTAGTAGCCCTGTGTGGTTTTGGATAGTTCTTATGCTGGGTAGTTAATTCAAGTTACCTTATGTTCAAGTTTGTTAATGGTTTGAAAGAAGAATTTGATTAAAGTTTAAGTATTAATGAATTAGGGTTCACATTTAGTTAATTTAGTTTGTGGATATATTTTAATACTTAGGGTGGTAATCTTTAAAGTTTAAGTTAAAATAATGGGTTTTAGAAAGACTATGGTCCTCCTATCCGTTAACTAGGTTAATGGGTCCAAAAGGTCACTATTAAAAATAGGCTAGGTTTAGGGATTCTAGCATTTTAATTAAATATTAAGCCTTATAAGGAGTAATTAGACAATAAGTTTGCTATATTTGAAGTTTTTCTAGGCAAAGTTATGAATTTTAGAAGCTTTGGGCCCTGGTTAACAAACTACGGTTGACTAGAGAGTTAACTTTTTTGATTTAGGTTGATTTCATGAAACTTAATATTTTTAATATATACTAGATTTTAATTAGAGTTGAATGCCTTTTAGTTTGTCCAATTTAGTTTTTTTTGAAATTATTTATGAATTTTCAAAGTTGGGGCAATTAATGAATTATTAAAAATTATTTAATGAAGAGCATTTTAATTTTCTAAGATTAAGTATTAAATTTTGAAGAGTTTGATATATTATGGGTAATTGTTGGAGTTAATATGAATTTATTAAAATTTTTTGAAGTTAATGGGGCTTAATTAAAGGGAAAATTAGGGTTTGTTAATTAAGGAGTTTAAAGGCTCCTAAAATTTCTAGAAAATTGTAAAAGGTTTAGAATGTCCCTAAGTTTAAATGTTTCAAATTTCATGTCAATCTGGGATTTACTCTGATTCTTAGAATTTTTTTTAAGTTTGTTAGACGGGTTCTTAATTATTGTCCTTATGGTGTTGCAACGTTAAGTAGGTTTAAAATCAAAGTTAGTAACTAACCCTTGGGTTAACATAAAGGGAATGCATAAAAACATAAACACATCAAGTCCTTAGATCTAGGAGGGCCTAAACTAAGTGCTCGTACAGACCACACATGTAAAATACAACAAAATAAGTAATTAAGCATGCTTATCGATGTAATTAGAAAATGATAGGAGTCAATCACCTATTAATTCTCCCCCCATGAATGGTGCTCATAGGCATGTATTTATGTTCAAAATTTCATAATAGATCTCCCAAAACTAAGTGATTTAATAATATATGTAATTTTAAATTATATTAAAATACATATAAACTAAATATATAAGTAAGGAGGCGGAGACGCTTCGACTCTTTCAGAACTCCACTTTCACGCGAAGCAAACAGCAACGAATAAATCCAGAAGAGGAAAAGCAAAACCGGCAATCGCAACGTTCGAAGCTCTACCCAGCGCAAACCAGCGAAGCGGAAGAGGAAACAGGAACCGAAGCGGGAAAGCCAACACACGTATGAGGATTTGATTAATTCTTAATTTCTTAATTAGGCATTAATGAGATTTGCCGCCTGTTGGTCGAGTGGTCGACCGAAGGCATTCCAGGCTTTCTGCCAGCCATCCTGCCCTGGAATCCTTTAATCTGCCCGATCAAAAAAAATAATAATTTAATTAGCATAATTAATATAATTTAAAATATAAGCAATATTTTAAATTATTATTATTTTTAAATTAAAATAATTAATTTTATGGAAATATTGATATATTTTATGAATTTTTAGGATTTATATTTATTTTTAAAAAATTTTAAAAGTAAAATTTGGTTTTAAACTAATTAAAATTAATAAAAAAACTAATCCTAAGTTAGTGGTGATGGAAGGGTTAAGTGGCGACTTCTAATTTTAGGGTTAAACCCCTGCTAATGATTGTTGGTGACGGTAATCATGGGCAATGATTGCGCCACCACACAATCATTGTCGTATGATTAATACGGCTGCATGGGACCCATGTAGTTTCAATTAATCAGCGTCAACGTCACTCGTCAACTATTTGATTTCATGTGGTTTCAAATAGATGACAGAGATCAAGCCGAACCACTAAATGAAGGGAGGATTCATCCACGCAGTTAAACATAACATCAAGATGACACGATTTGGACCGCCGATCTCAAGATCAAGGGTGTGTTAATCCGTATCCCTAAAATGAAAAAGTCTTCGTTCTCGAGGATGGCTTAGTTAAATTTGACAAAATTTTAAATATATATTACAATCATGAACATAAATTATGGGGGATGCTTTTCGCGGTCTGAAACTTGCTTAATGAAAAGTTAAATTAATCTAAGTGTGTTAACCTAGGGTTATAATTTTACATCAATCCAATGAATGGATTTAGTAGATCTTGGGTTCTCTGAGCTAGTTGGCTATCCTCGTACAATTCCCTAGTTGAAGTCTAGCTCTAAAATGCACTAGATCAACATGTAGGAAGCTTAGAAGATTTAGAGCCTCGGGTCACCAAAAACTCACCGTTGGTGGGGGTTGGCCGATGGTTCTAAGTCGAGAAAGGTGAAGGGAGTAGGGAAGAGCTCACAAATGATATATCTCAGCTTGGGGGCTCTTGAAAAGAGGAATAATGCAAAAAGTCCTAAATAATCCTAAAACATCTATTTAAAGTCCAAGGCATTAGATTGATGTCTAGGATCGAACTTAGGAATAATTAAAAGGGATATCTATTTGAATTGGCCGTGTTTCAATCATGAACTCATTTGGAATGATTTAAAAGCATTAAAGGATGGAATTTGACCAATTTAAGCCTAGGTTTGACCAACTAAGGATTGGGTTTATGAAGTCAAGGGTTGACCTGGTCAACATGGTCAAGTGAGTTCAAGGGATGGGGGTTTGAGCCAAAGATGGGTATAAAATAAATTAGAACTTAAATTGACCTAATTAGGCTAATTGGGTCTACCTAGGTTGATCTGGTCAACTAGGTTGACCCAAGGCATAGGTCTGGGTTCAATGGGTCAGGTCTGACCCATCGAACCCAGGGGAGTGTGGAATTGAGAGAAGGAGGTTTTAAATGGATTTGAAATCAAAAGGAAAGGAATTAGTTTAATTTGGGTCAACTTGGGTTGACATGGTCAACCAAGTTGACCTAGGGTATGGGTATATGCCCAATAGGTTGGGTCTGAACTATTGAGTCCAGGAGAGGTGAGAATTGAGCCTAAAGAGGAGTGGATTTGATTTGAAATCAAATGAAAAGGGTTCATGTCAATTTGGATCAACCAGGGTTGACCTGGTCAACCAGGTTGACCCAGGGCCTTGGTCTGGGCTCAATAGACTTGGCTTGACTCACTGAACACAAGGGAGGTGGTCTTGGGGCCTGGCCAGGTCAATTTGACCAAGTCAACCCTTTGACCCAAGGGTTTGATGAATTCAAGGTTAACAATTAGCATTTCTATCGATGATATGTAATGAACTTATAGAAGATGACATGAGTAAATGTTATTAGTGATAGTTGGTGAATAAGTTGGTGAGCACTAGTGTTTATATTAATAGTGTGCATAATTCTTATAAGCAATTTTGTGCATTGATGTCATTGGCAATAATAGTTAATAAAGTTGGTTGATGTCAGCATTTGCTTTGACGACATGTATTGGCTTTATAGGTGATAACATGTATCAACGTTTTTGGAAATAGTGGTTGAAAAAATTGATGGGCATTGATGTTTATGTCAATGAAGTGCATCAACCTTATAAGCGATGATGTGTATCGATATTGGTGATGACATATGACAATATTGGTGGACATAATTTTTTTCTTTCTTTTGCTTTCTCAACATTTGTATCAATGGTGTGTATCAGGGTTACAAGCAATGTCATGCATTGATGTTCTTTATAAAGAAGTTATTTAGAGATGGTGGTTAGGTGACGATGGTTAAAAGATCATATTCGAGCAATTCTAGTTAAATGATTGTGATCAAGCAATGAAAGTTTGGTGATAATTATTGAATAATGATGGTCAAGAGATGAAAGTATAGCCATAATAATCGAACGACAAAAGTCAGGCAATAGCTATTGAATGATGATGAATAAGGGATAGTGGTATGGAAAAGACAATTGAGTGACATCGAACAAGGGACAGTGGTCGGGCAATGACGGCTACTATCAAAGATTGGGTGTAGCTTTAGAATTCATTAAATCTCCAAGCTATCTCTAATTTCAAGTAAAGGTTTAAACCCTCCTTTATATAGAGAATAGTGGTTCTATTTATAATATTTTAAAGAAGTGTTTTTATTATTTTTTCTCAAAATTGAATAATCTTGTGCTTATTGGATTTCTATCATCTACACTCATTTTGATTTTAAGCAAACATGATTCAAAGATCATTTGGTCCTGCAATTAATGTCACAAAATTTTCATTCATGCTTCAAATTCTTGATTCAGGCTCCTTTTGAGACAATTAGTTCAACTATAAACTTGTTAGAAATCAAAATTCGATTGATTTTGAATTTAATTTCAAAATTTTCTAATTTAAAGATTACCTCTAGATTCTCACTTAATCAAATAAATTTTTTGATGATGTATATATGGATGTTATTTATTCATGTTTAACTCATTTAATAAAGTAGTTGAAACTTTCTATTGAAAATTCTCTTATTTATTTATTAAATTAATTAAATTTAGCCAATTAATTATGAAGTTGAATACAAGTACATTGAGATCATAACTAATTAATTAATTAATTTTTTAATTTCTATGTTATATTCTTAATTGTGGGACATCAAATTAAAGTTCAAACTCAAATTTGACATATGTGAATAATCCTTTCAATTGTAATAACATATAGTTGGTGGTTTTGTTGTTTGATGTTGTCTAAGGCTTCATTTGGTATGGCTTTCTTATTGCTTCTTGTTGCGTCCTATAATATTCGTGATGGTAGAGAAATATAAAATTTAATGTCTTAGCTTTTGTTACAAATCTGAGTTTATGGATTATACTTTTGATGATAGCAAACATTCATGATTTTCTACGACTGCTTTGCCTACTAACTTTTCAGGTCCACAAGATCGAATGTAACTCAAGTCAGCTCAAGATCGGGTAGATTTAGGTTGAGTCAAGTATGTATTTTTTTCTTTCTTTAGTCAATTATAAAAGTGGTTCCTGATGCTAAGTAACCTTACACACACACTTGAGGGGTTTTCTAAGTTTTTCTATTTTGAGTACATCGGTCTGAATGATGTTCATATCAGCCAGGACGAGTCAACCAAAAACAGAAACCCTAATTAGGGCATCCTGGTTAAGCAGTCATCATTAAGATAATTGTCTTGGGCAATCCTTATATCGGCCAGGACGATAAGCTCAAATCAGAAAGAATCAGCCACCATGATCAATTTATGTATTCTTTATTTTAAATTATTGGCCCAGACGATCTCCATATCGGTCTGGATGATACAGCATAATTATGCCTAAATTAATCTGGCAATTATGGAAAGCAATTAAGGGTGATTGATATGATCACATTGGTCGGCCCAATCGCAGAATCGGCCGGGACGAAGTCCTGGATGATTGACATCAGCCAGACTCTATTCAGGGCGATGTTCAAGACGATTGTACTCATATTTGAACTAATCGGCCATGACGATATTGTATCAGCCTGGATGATGTAACCAATTTTCTTTTGATCGTCCTGAATTGTCCTAGCTGATGGAGCTTATTTTGTACTGATTAGCCAGGACGATAAAGTCGGTTCTTGAAATTCTATTTAAAGGACCCAAATTTTCTCATGCAAGAAGACCTTGAGTGTTGTTGTCTTGACCTGAGAGAGCCTTGAGAGAGGGAGAGAGAGAGAGAGAGAGAGAGAGAGAGAGAGAGGAACTTGTGAGGGGGAGTTTATGAGAGGGTTCACAAAGGTTGCTCCAAGCAAGATTCCAAGTTGTCATCTCCATTCTTCATCTTTCATCCTTGGGAGGTTCTTGGGAGGTCTACTTCAGCAAAGGTTTGGGTTCTCTACCCGCTTTAGGAGAAAGCAAAAGGAGTTGGTTCTCTGCCGCATCGGGGTTGGTGAAAAGGAGTATGTTGTAAAGGCTTCTCCTCCTAGTTGTGGGAGCTAAAGGAGAGACACTTAGTTAGTGCAATACTCGGAGGGTGCCTCCGAGGAGTGGATATAGGTCAAGGATTGATCAAACCACTATAAATTTGGTTCGATCTTTCTTTGTTTTGCTTCCGCGTTTATTTTTCTGCACCTTGATTTCTGTGGTGATTTGGTTTTAAAGTTTTGTTATGCTTTACCTAAAGAAATTTTTTTTAAAATACCAATTCCCCCCCCCCCCACCTCTTAGTTAGCCTCGAGCTAGTTCTTAAGGGCTTAACATCCCTAACCAACGTTCAGCTTTGTATGAAGATCCAACACACAAATATTTATAGATTTTCTAGAGTGGCATGACTTATAATAGATGGAAGATCAGGGGTATGTTGGAGTTGTTTGAATGGATGGCCGATGTTGATTCCCTTGATTATGGACCATTTACTGAATGTTTAAATGTCTTAGTCATTTTAAAATTCAATGATCTTGGGATCATTGGATTCATCTCATCGAGTTGCTCGATTTGAGTATAAGCATATAACATTTGGAAACCATTTGTTAATCTAAATTGTGGTTTAAACCTTCCAATAGTGCTTCAAGCACTTAATTTGAACTCATTTGGGCTCGGATTGAGTCAATTTTGGTGTCATTGGGTTTGTAATTCTGAGACGCTCAGTTTGACAATAAGTTTGTTGAAATCAGTGATTGGATTGTCTTAATTTTAATTTTGAAAATTTCCATCTTAATTTTTCCTTGAGATTCATGCTCGGTTAAGATGATTTTTTGATGATGTATCAGTTGACTCTCTATTTTTGAACGTCAAGGCCTGCAAAGTCCAAAAATATATGTTGCAGCTTTTGGGAAATTTTTTATGTAACTTAAAATTTCAAAATAATATGTTCTTGGGCTTAGATGTCCCAATTGGCTTTAGAAGTGTTAAAATTAAGTCTGAAATATTGAAAAATGATCCCCTTCCCTTTTTCACTATAAAAGAAAAAACTTGCCCCTCCTCCTTTTCTCTTATTCTCCTCAAGCTAAGGCCTTTCCCTGGTCTTATTCAGGCGGTATCTCCTATCCAAATCTAAGGCCCCTTAATGAGGTGGAGTCTCCTCCTTTTTTCTTCTTCTCCTCAAGTTGAGGCTTTCCCCTAAGTCCTGTTCAGGTGGTATCCCCTGTCTAGGTTTAGGGCCCCTCACTGAGTAGAAGTCTCATCATCCTTTTCTCTTTTCCTACCTTCTCCTTAGGTTGAGGCCTTTCCCTGGTCCTGTTTAGGAGGTATCCCTTACCCAAGTCTAGGGCCCCTCTTTGAGTAGGAGTCTCCTCTTCATTTCCTCTTCTTCTCCTCAGGCTGAGGACTTCCCCTGGCCCTATTCAGGTGGTATCCCCTATCCAGGTCTGGAGCCCCTCACTGAGTAGGAGTCTCCTCCTCATTTCAACTTTTCTTTCCTTCTTCTCCTTAGGCTGAGGCCTTCCCCTATCTTTAAATAAGTGGTATCCTTTATCTAACTGCAGGGCCCCTCTATATATAGAGGTCATGACGGAGGATCACCCTTATTCAAGAGATCCCACGACCAAGAGAGATTCACATCCATAGTCAATTAATGATGGAGGTCGAAAGACTATTGTTAAGAGATAGAGGTCATAAGGGCCATAGTGAAAGTTCTTGGGGCTTGTTAAATCTTAATGAACTGTCCCTAAGGCTCACTAATACGGAAGTAATACTATCACTTGATATGAAAGCTAGTACATTTATCAAAAGTTACAAAGATGGTGATATAATCTAATATGTACCATATAATATCATTCATAAATTTTTAAACAAGCAGTTATAATATAAAATAAAATATAGAAAAATAAACTGCAAAAAATAAAATCAGAAAGAACACACAAGATTTTATAGTGGTTCGGTTAAAGTATAACCTATGTCCACTGCTTAGAGTCACCCACTCTGGGTATTGCATTATCACTATAGTTTCTCTCCTTTAGCCCCCACTGCTAGATGGAGAAGCCCTTAAAAACTCTCTCACCAACCCGGTGCGACAGAGGACCATATTCCTTTCACAATTAGAGAACCTTGACTCATTTTCACCCTCCTAGTAAAGAAGAGAATTGGAACTCCTTTTCACCCTACGAGTGAGGCAAAGGTCCTTGAATCACTTTTACCTTCCCCATTACGGCGGAGTAGCTGGGTCCTTTGATACCAAAGAGATCTTCTTCTTCCTTATCTCAAGACAAACCTTGAATCCAATTTTACTAAGATACAAGTTGTCGGAGCAACCATGTGAAATCCCCTCCACACTCCCTTAAACCCCACAAAGATCTTCAAACTCCACCCTTTACTCTCTCCCTTTCAAGGCTATCTCTTCAAGTTTTCTCTAAAAGAATGAAGACTCAATGCATGCCAAAGACTTTTTTATAAAGTCTTTGGAGAAAGCTTAAATAAAGGGCTTCAAAAACCCTAAAAAATCATCTAAAATGTCAAAGATCATACAGTATGATCACAGGATCATCCAGTACGATGTGTAGAATTTAACATGTTAGTATTATATGATCACCAGTTAGTACAACATGATTAGTTCAACCGAAATTTAGTTTGTCTAGGATGAATTATGGGACGACCAAATTTATCTTATTGATCGTATAATATTATCTAGTTCATACAGTACGATCAAAATATCAAAATTAAGCATATTTGATTGACTAATCACTAGATTAAATTAGACAATATTTTAAACATCATACAAGATGTATGTTTGTACAATAAAAATAGAATAATTTTTCAAATTCAAAATTTTGCCTAATTTAGTGGATGACAAGCTTTCTAATTTAATATAACATGTTCTACTCAATCTTTAACTATGAATCTTCATAGAATGATGCATGATGTACCTGAAATATTAGTCAACAAAAAATAAATATTCTCTATAAATACTATGAGAAATAAAGAGGTAATCAATAATATTTATTATCATCAAAATTATAAACTAGGAAGCCCGAGTTGTAACATGTAGTTCGACATTGGGTAGAAGTTTGATGAAAGTCCGTCGACGGACAGAAGTCCGGTGATGGGTGAAAGTTCTGTGATGGATAGAAGTTCGGCCACGGGCTGAAGTTCAATGTCAGGTAAAAGCCCAATGATAGTCCGACGTCAGGCAGAAGTCTAGCAACAAGGGAAAGTTTGATTGTGATCGATAGAGGTCAACAGCCGGGTAAAGAGCTGATGGGGAGACTGTGCTAACAATAGTAGTAAAGCAAGGGGCCACTGATATATGATATGGAAAAGGGACGATGATGGTCGTAGTCAAGTAATACTTTCTTGGAAGTAGTCTTCATCCACACTAATGTGTATAGACATCAGGCATCCTTGACGAAAGGGGTCAAAGCAGTGTTCCCTGTCATTTATCTAGCAACACACCAATACTATTAATTAAGTAAAGGCCTGATGATGACCGAGTTATAACTTTTCTTTGAAGAGGAAGTTATAAGAAGCACATCAATATGCAATAAAGAAGATGTTACTTGAATCCACAATGAATGTTTGATTATTTTGAAGTTGAGAATCCACCAATGATGTATGAATCATCCGAGATTATATGTCAGAGCACTGCTCGATGACATTAACCTATATGAAAGATGTTGAGAGAATCAACTAAGGATATATGACCTATATGAGGTTGTATGTTAGAACACTGCTCGATGATGTTAACATGTATAGAAGAGGTCGAGGGAATTCATCAAAGATATATGATATATCCAAGGTTATATATTAACATATATATAAGAGGTTGAGAGAATCCACCAAGGATGTATGTCATATCCGAGGTTGTATATCAAAGCACTGCTTGATGACATTAACTCATATGGAAGAGGTTGATAGAATCCACTAAGGATGTATGACCTATCTGAGGTTATATATCAGAGCATTGCTCGATGATATTAACATGTATGGAAGAGGTCGAGAGAATCTACCAAGGATGTATGACCTATCTGAAGTTATATGTCAAAGCATTGCTCGATGATGTTATCTTATGTGCAAGAGGCTGAGACAATCCATCAAGGATGTGTGACATATCTAAGAATGTATGTTAGAATATTACTGGATGATGATAACTTGTATATAAGAGGTCGAGAGAATCCACCAAGAATGTATGACCTATCTGAGGTTATATATCAGAGCATTGCTCAATGACTTGTGTAGAAGAGGTCGAATTGAATCCCCCTAGAATCAATTTTTTCTTGATTGGGAGGAGGCGAACGCTGCGTGTATCTTGTATCGAATGTGAAGAATGATCTATCTTAAGACCGTTACTGTCTTTTTGAGGTCGAGATTAAGACTTTTTCCAAGGAGTAGAAGTCTAGTTAAGGACTTAAGATTTGTTGGAAGTATCCTTGCATTCATGGGGAGTTTCCTGAAAATAATTTTCTTAGATATCCTCTTGGATGTTAGAAGTACTGGAGAAATCTTCTTTACCATAGTTGTAGTCAAAGTTGCCCCCCAATCCACTTTTAATTTCTATAAAATTGATATGGCATTAGCTGATGCCAAGACATTGACATGAACAACCTCTTGAGATTGGAGTAAAAATTATCCCCAAGTCGAGAATCATGTTCCTACAGATGGTGCCAAACTATTACATCTTATAGTATTCACGTTGGTAGATAAATATAAAATTTAAGGTCTTAGCTTTGTACAAAGATCCAGCACATAAGACGATACAAGAGAGGGTGTAGCGTTCATAAATACACTAGAGTTTTTATGTGAAAACCTCTAAAAAGGGGGAAAATGATGAGGCCTAGTCCAGTTTGAATGAATCCATTATTATTTGCAGTCGATTATAAATGAGGACCTTCCTTCAGGGAAAGACCTTGGGTTGATGTAGCAAATGTACATCATATTACATGGTGCGAATTGGAAGAATTAGTATTAAAATATTTTTTTAGTTGGCATAACCATAGTCGACGAGCGATAGAGGTTGGATAGATCATAATCTGGTGACGGTGGTCGGAAGGACCGTTGTCTGGCAAAGGAGGTCAGAAGGACTATAGTTAGTGGGAGACGGTGATCAGAAAGACTGTTGTCTGGCGAGGGAGGTCCAAAGGACCGTAGTTGGCAGGAGATAGTGGTTAGAAAAATTATAGTAATAAGGCGGTGGTCCGACAAAAGTCTAGGTGTTATTTGGTGATCTGATGGAACTCCGATTTCTATCGGTGGTCCGACGAAAGTTCGGGCCTCAATCGGTGGTCCAACTGTAGTTTGGCAGAACTCTAGAGTCAAGCGGTGGTCCGGTGGAACTTCAGCATCAGGCAGCGTCGAGTGGTGGTCCAACGAAAGTCTGGTGTCGGTTAGTGGTCCTAATGGAAGTCTAGCATTAGATAGTGGTCCAGTAGAAGTCCGGCATCAGGCAATGGTCCTGACAGAAGTTCGCCGCCATGCGGTGGTCCGGCGGAACTCCTACATCAGGTGGTGGTCGGGCTGAACTCCAGCGTTGGGTAGTAGTCTGGTAGAACTTTGATGTCGGGTGGTGGTTCGGCAGAACTCCAGCGTTCGGCGGTCGTCCGGTGGAAGTTCGGGAGGTGGTCAAGGAAGAGCGAGGAGGTAAGAGCAATCTTCCATCTCCCTCTTGATTCCATACTTGGTGGGTTCCCCTTTCATGAGAAACGGGGCTCTATTTATAATTTTTTTAGGGTGGCATTGCTTGTAAATAGATGGAAGATCAGGGGTAAGTTGGAGTGTTTTGGATGGACAACCGATGTTGATTCCCTTAATCATAGATCGTATACTGGATCTTTGAATGTTTTGGTGGTTTCAAAATTCAGTGATCTTGGGCTCGTTAGATTTGTCTCATAGAAACGCTCGATTCGACTATAAGCATGTCACATTTGGAAATCGTTTGTTAATCCAAATTGTGGTTTGAACATTCCAACAGTGCTTCGAGTCCTTGATTTGAACTCATTTGGGCTCAGATTGAGTCGATTTTGGTGTCATTGGGTTTTGTAATTCTGAGACGCTCAGTTTGATCATAAGTTTGGTGAAATCATATATATATATATATATAAGACTTCGTTTGAGACAACTTTATTACTGCTTTCTAAAATAGTTTTTTAGTAAAAAATTTATAATTTAAAAATTTTTTGTAGATGAAAATTGCTTAAGAAAGCAGTAAGAAAGCCATCCCAAACTAAACCTAAATTAACTCTCTGTCTCTCTCTCTCTCTCTCTATATATATATATATAAAGAAAGAACAAGAAATTAATAATCACCAATTAGACCATTGTTAGAACAGTTAAATACAAATACTGAAAACAAATAAATATGTTTGCAATCCTATCATATCTCTACACGTGTACATCTTCTTTATGTATTAGTCTATATATAGGCATCAACCTGTAACGCCAAGAGTTATATGGAAATAATACATTTGTCTTTCTTTACTGTTCTCTTCTCATCTCATCTTCTTACTGTACTTGAGTTTCTTCATGGTATCAAGAGGAGTTCGGTTCTAAGGACATCGCTATGGCGACTCAAGCTTCCGCTTCATCCTCGACCGGAGCAACCACAGGCGCCGTTCCTTCGGCACCGGTCATTTCTCCCTCCCTCAAGTTTGTCATTTTCAATCTCAAGTTTCTTGTTCCTCATTCTCTTACTCCGGACAACTTTTCGATTTGGAGCACCCAAATCACCAAGCTGTTTAAGGCAAACGGATTTGCCGAGTTTCTTGATCCTAAGTCGGCTGTAGAAAACGTCGATCCCAATCAAGATCCTCATCTATGGCAAGTCACGGATCAAAATCTCGCCACGGCAATGTGCTCTACGATCTCGCCGGCGGTTCTTCCATATGTGATTCATCTTGAATCAATGCAAGAAATCTGGTCGACGCTCCACACTCGTTTCCAATCATCTAACCGATCTAAGGTCATTCAGCTCAAAAATGAGCTACATAATGTGTCTATGCAAAACATGTCCATGATTCAGTATCTAACTGAGATAAAGAAGATAGTCGATCAAATCTCCTCGGTGGGCTCGACGGTAGATCCGGAAGATGTGATGATCTACATCTTGAATGGCTTACCCCCGTCATACCAGTCGTTCACGACCACCATCCGAACAATGCAAACATCGCTGACACTCGACAATCTATATGCTCTTCTCATCAGTGAGGAGATCCATCTCAAATCAGCGGCTCTGAATTTCCTCCAATGCCAGACAGCCAGTCAGTCCTATATGTGTTTTGGGGTCGTGGCCGGCGCGGTCGCGGAAGATCTGCTAACGACAACGCTCCGGTAACCAAATCCAATCAGAACTCCGGAACCACAAGCCAGATTTGCAAAAAGAAAGGCCATATGGCTGACACGTGCTGGCACATGCTCAACATTAACTATGTACCGCCTCAACAATCATCCAAGAACAATAATGCCCTCATTGCTAACAACGACAGCAACTCAACCGTTGATTGGTACATTGATTCCGGGGTGTCCTCGCACATGACCAAAACGAAGGACAATCTTGCAAACTACAATGCCTATCATGGAAATGGCACAGTAACAATAGGGGACGGAATGTCAGTCCCAATTGCCCACACGGGGACAGGGATCCTTCCAACCCAGGCTAGTAAGCTTCTTCTATCCCGCCTCTTGCATATTCCATCTCTATCCTACAATCTTTTATCTATATCTAATCTTGTCAAAGATAACCCAATCTCTATAACCTTTGATGCAAATGGCTTTGTTTTTAAGGATCGGATGACCAATCAAACCATCCTCAAAGGTCCATGTAGCGACAGACTCTACAAGATTACGACTCAGCAAAAACCGTTGTCTCCCAAGGCTTTGTCAACAGTTAGAAGCTCCTCGTTCGTTTGGCATCTTTGCCTTGGGCATCCCCACTCTCGGGTCCTTCAGCAGATTTCACAAAAACATCCCTCATTGCACATATCTTCTGTTAATTCTACATGTACTTCTTGCATTGCTTGTAAAGGTCACAAACTATCTTTCGATAGAACTACTGCTCCGCTAGAACTGGTTCATTCTGATGTGTGAGGACCTTCTCCTGTTCCTTCACATCAAGTTTTTCAATATTATGTAATATTCGTCGATGATTTCTCTCGGTTTATCTGGCTCTATCCGCCTATGTTTAAATCGGATGTAACCAACATATTCATTCAATTTGTTTCATTCATCGAACGACAGACCGCTCGCAAGCTTAAAGTCATAAGGACCGACGGTGGTGGCAAATTTATAAACCAACGTTTTCAAATTTTCACTAAGAACGCAGGCATTAGCCATCAAACCTCGTGTCCGTACACTCCCGAACAAAACGGGATTGCCGAGTGAAAACATAGGCATATTGTAACAACAACCAGAACTCTTCTTCAAACTGCTAGGTTGCTAATGACTCATTGGCTTGACGCTGCCCTTACCGCAACCTATCTTATAAATCGGCTCCCTTCCTTAACTACGGAGAACAGGTCACCACTTCAAAGAATGTTCAACATCACACCGTCGTATGATCATCTTCACACATTCGGGTTTGAATGCTATCCCTTGTCTCCTCCAGTTCATCTCACCAAACTAATGCCCACCTCGTCGGCATGCATTTTCGTGGGCTACTCTGATAGCGTGAAAGGCTACAAGTGCTTCAATCCGGTAACAAGCAAACCTGTAATTTCGCGGCACGTGCAATTTAATGAAAATGTATTTCCGTATAAGAACAGGGATACACAAGAACCGATGATCAACTACAACACACCACACTCTCTGCTCATTCCCACCTCCACATTTCAGCCCCCCACTCGCATCCTACCAGATCCAACTCAGCCCTCGCATACCAGTTTACTCTCACCAAATTCTGCAACCATGGATACAAGCCTCCATCATGCTCCGCATCCGCTGACTGTTCCTCATATACCGCATCTGATGACTACTAGAATGAAAACTGGTTCTCTAAAACTATTACAACGACTCAATTTGCTGCATCACGAACACATACAGCCCGACCCTACAACGTATATCGAAGCAAGGAAAAAGTTTGAATGGAGAAGGGCTATGGCCGAAGAGTTTTTTGTATTACAAAAGTAGGGCACCTGGACTGGTACCTCCCCCTTCCAATGCATCCATCCTTAGCTCCAAATGGACATATAGGACCAAGTATAACTCGGATGGATCCGTGGCACGATTCAAAGCCTGACTGGTGGCTCAGGGTAATCAACAGGAATACGGAATTAACTATCGCGACACATTTAGTCCGGTAGCGAAACTACCGACCATACGCATCCTGTTCACCATTGCTCTCTTCTACAAATGGCAAATTCATCAACTGGATGTAGCCAACGCCTTCTTGCACGGTGACATAAACGAGACATTTTACATGAGACAGCCCAAAGGATTTGAAGACTCGTCCAATCCAAATCACGTCTGCCATCTACGCAAGGCAATCTACGGGCTACGACAAGCACCTCGCTAATGGTATACTACCTTCACATCCTATCTTCTTCAAGTTGGTTTCAAACAAAGCCAGGCTGACCCATCACTTCTGCTTATGCAACAAGATCACCTACAAATCTATCTACTTGTCTACGTGGACGACATACTAATCACTGGCAACGATATTCAAGCAATGACGACTCTCATAGAATAACTGAAATCAAAATTCACAATGAAAGACCTCGGGGCAGCACATCAATTTCTCAGTATCAAAATTGACTCCACACCAGATACGTATTTTCTATCCCAAACTTTATATGCTCAATCTATTCTTCAAATGACTGAATTACAAAAATGTAATTCGGTCGCTAATCCGTCTATCTCAAAATTGCCAGTAATGGAGTCCGAAGCTCGGCAGTGCTTCGATGCAACGACTTATAGGCAAATCATAGGATCTTTACCGTACTTAACGTTGACTCGTCCAGACATAGTATACGCTGTGAATGTTCTCTCACAACATATGCATGATCCGGCACCTCATCATACAGTAATGTTAAAGAAATTGATGCGGTACATCAAAGGATCATCTGACTTTGGTCTTCCTATCACAAGAACAGATCTGTTACTTCGGACGTTTTCGGATGCCAACTGGGCCTCGGATCTGGTAACCAGAAAATCTACTTCTGGTTTTTGCACTTTTCTTGGTAACACATTGGTCTCATGGACAATTAAGAAGCAAACAACTGTATCCAGATCTTCTACCGAATCTGAATACAGGGCATTGGCATCGGCAACGGTGGACACCATCTGGATCAAGAGAATTCTTGCCAACTTCCGTATTACTCACTCACAACCGGTTGATATATTTTGTGACAATATGTCCACCATTGCACTAACAAACAATCCTGTCTTCCACGCTCGTACGAAGCACATCGAAATCGATCAATGCTTCGTTCGTGATCACATTCAGAACAACAACATTCGACTACTACCTATCAGCACAGTTGATCAACTAGCTGACATTCTTACAAAACCATTAGCTACACCTCGGTTCAAAGTCTTACGATCCAAACTGACTATCGGCACCCGGTCGTCAATTTGCGGGGGAATGTTAGAACAGTTAAATACAAATACTGAAAACAAATAAATATGTTTGCCATCCTATCATATCTCTACACGTGTACATCTTCTTTATGTATTAGTCTATATATAGGCATCAACCTGTAACGCCAAGAGTAATAAGGTAATAATACATTTGTCTTTCTTTAATATTCTCTTCTCATCTCATCTTCTTACTGTACTTGAGTTTCTTCAACCATCAAACTAAAGAGTTGTTATAAAAATGGTTGGCTTGATTATAAGATAAGAGTTATCTGATTGTCCTTTTAACTAAGCTTTATAAATGAGCTGCTTTGATTCAATTGGTCAATGATATCTTCTCCTGACCCAAAAATGGGACATTGGCTCAAATATGTAGTTTATGACACCTTAAAATATATTTTTGAATTAAATTTTAGGTCGATTATGTAGTTCACTTTTGATTGTCAGATAGGGCTTTGGAGCTCTTAAAAATTTCAAGTCATCTCTTAATTCAAGCCATTTTCATGCGGAAAATAGAGGTTTATTTATCATTGTTTAGAGCTACATTTTGATAATTAAAGTCAAAATCTCAAAATGCATCATTGAACGAACTGTATTGATTCCTTTGATCGTAGATTGTTCTTTCAGCATTTAAGTGTCTTATGAACTTAGAATTAAGTAATCAAATGTTCATTGTATTCCTCGAATTGACCCACTTGTTTGACTATAAGCACTCAAAATTTAATATTGTTTAACCTTTTAATTAATTTACGAAGTTTACAACTGCACTTCAGTTGTTTGATTTCAGTTCATTTAAACAAGGATTGAGATATTTTTTGGTATCGTTAGGTTCATCTCATCGATACGTTCAGTTCGACAAAAAATTTATTCGAACCGAAGCTTACATGATCCTAAATTTAATTTTAGAAAATTCAAATTAAATGTTTTATCGAAATTCAAATTTGATCATATGAACTTTCTAATGGTATATTGGGGTTGCTTTGATTCAATAAAAAAAATCAGTTAAGTCACATTTGTTTCATGACTCATATAGTTCAAAGAATGACACAATGACTCAAATATGTAGCCTATTACACCTTATAAGTTATTGAATTAAATTTTCACTTAAGCATTTTGAACTCATACAGACTACATTATTATATTTTTATGATGGTTGGGAGCCAAAGTCCAAACCAATAAACGAAAGAGAGCTGTGTATCTTGTTTAGTTCTTTTTGAGCTCGAGCAAGATTCAAACTCGTTTAGAAAGCTCGAACTCGGCTCCTTAAACAAATTATACACACGAGCTTGTTTGGAAAGTTCAAACTTGAATCTATTATTGAGCTTAATTTCTTATTTTTAATTAAAATTTTCAATATTTTTTAATTTTTATTTTTAATATAGAATTAATTTAAAAGGTTAAATGCGTTATACAATGCTGATTTAAATTAATCTTTAAATATATTTTAAGTTAATTGAGCGGCTAAATTAGCTTTTGAGGCAAGTCAGGCTGAGCCCGAACTCGAGCTTTTTTAATATACGAGCTTGAGAGCTCGAGAGCTCGAGCTCATGCCTCGATAAGCTCAACTTGAGAGATCATAACGAGTCTTTCCTGATGAAAACTAAACTCTATTTTATAATTACTCCATCTCCCTCGTATTCCTCTCCTCCCTAGTTCAAATTAAGAGCAGGCATTCTGTGTCTCTGTGATATGGAAATAATGAAAATTTATCCTCATCTTGCATAAAGACAACTTAAATAAAATTATTCTACTTTTATGATATTTGGATTGTCCCGTCCATTCATATTCTCATATCTCTTCACGAACTAATCTTACTTTTATTTTTGATGCTCCGTACACTATTGATTAGTTGGAACCGTTTTCTTGCCAGTCTCAGAAGTCATAATACTCACCTTTCACCAATTTTTGTTTTTTTTAGCTGTCACCCTATTTTCGACTAGGCTGGGAGTATTATATAGCTCTACCTTTATCTATATAATTGCCTTGTGCCCTATATCTTCCCTAAGTTTTTTTTTACTATTGTTTTTTAAATAACTTTCTAGTAATTTTTTTTTGGAATAAGCTTTGCAATAGCATTCTTACTGCTTTCTAAAATAGTTATATAGCATATACTGCTTAAGAAAATAGTCCTAAACGAAACCTAAAAGATCTCATCTTTTAAGTACATCTATATCCGATCAAAAATTAGAGTTCGTCCTCCTCCATGATGTTTTCCGCTAGAATTTTTCCAACCCACATCATTATCCTTCGCAGCGCCTTGCTTGAGCTTTCTGGGTACTGATTCTCCCTCAGAGAAGTTCCTCTCTCCTTTCCTTCAGTGGTTTTTTGGTGGTTTTCAATTTTTTTCTCGCTTGATTTTTCTCCCACCGATGTGTTTTCTGTTAATGGTGGGTAGTCGCTTGGTTGATCCTAGTTTTCTGAATGAGAAAAATTCGTCTCGTTTCTTTATGGATGCATTAGCTGGTGTTTCTCCATCTCCAAATTTCTTTGACCTCAAAAATCACCTCTCACTGTGGGTTACTATCACTCTGGATTTCGAAGGTTGAAATTTAGGCACTAGCTGCCTGCTTCGAGTTCGCTTTGGTTGGAAAATTTCCTAGTCGTAGACCCTCGCTTGATGCTATTCAAAAAATTTTCTTCGGTCTCAAACTTATTGGTGAAATTTCAGTTGTTATCCTCTATACGAAGCATGTGTTGATTAAACTTTTTAATGACTTGGATTATTGTAGAGTTTTTGTTCATCGTTCTTACTTTGTGAACAACCGCTTTATAAAATTGTTTAAATGGACTCCTACTTTTGATATTGAAGTTGGGTCCCCCATCATTCCAATTTGGGTTTCATTTTCCAACCACATGCCTAACCTCTTTTCTCCCTGAGTCCTTCATGGTCTTAGTTCCTTCTTTGGTTGACCTCTAAGAATTGATAATGCTACTTCAACTAGCTCTCAGCCCTCTGTCGCTCATGTTCTGGCTGAGTTAGATATCACCAAACAATTTCTTGATAGGGTGTGAGTTGGTCCCGAAAACTTGGGATATATTCATTTTGTGATTATGGAGATTTTTCCTTCTTATTGCACTTATTACAAATCGTTGGAGCACTCAAAGCTGAATTGTAGTGTTTTACATCCCAAAGTTGTTGATGCTAATACTACTAACTCTCCATATGAAAGTGATAAGCTTTCTAATGTTGTGCATGAAAATGTGCAAGGTAATGTTTGTGTGGATTTATCATTGCATGAAAATGTAGTTGTTGCTAATGCGAGCCATTTGAAAAATGGGATTTTGATTACTGGTGATGTGGGGCATTCAATTGAGTTGGTTTCGGATGTCCCCATCCTTGCTATTGTTCATGCTTCTGAGAATGCTATGGATTTGGGGTGTTTTGTCTAAGAAGCTTGTGAGTGTACTAATCAAGTGGTTGCTTCAACTGTTGTTATTAAGAAGGATTCTATAGAGATTGATTTTGGTTCTTATCATTTTCAAGATCATTTCAACATGGAAGTGTGTGATGTAAACAAAGTTGTTTTGAATGATTCATCTAGTGGTTTTGTTATTACTCATGACTCGCCCTTAGCTTCTTTGGAAATGGCTTTGTCACATAATTTTGAGGTTTCAAAGGGGAATTATTGATGTTCTAATTTCTCTTATTTCTAATGATGAATTGAAAGCTCAATTGGCTTTGTAATGAATAACACTAGTGTGGATCAATCTAATTGGCTGGATGAGTCCTTGTACTCGGCATACAGGGGTGCTAGGGAACATTTTGATGCACATGTGGATGAGTTTCAAGAGTTGTATAATTTGAATGTGTGGTACATTATTGAGCAAGCCTTTGCCTGTAGGGGTGGCAAACGTTGTAGGAGAAAAAAAAAATTAATATGTTTTCTATGAATGGCCACCTTTGTGTTTTTTGGCCATTATTGGCTAGTTTGAAATTTTAGTTGTGGCCAATAATTGGTGTTTGTTGTTTATTTTGGGCGATTCGGACAATGATGAGGCAGATTCTTGCTCTCCCCTTGGATGGCATTGGCTTGCTGGTAATATTGGTGGTTGATTCTCTCGTTTTGCTTGGACACTGGTGGCCCTTGTTTGGGATGCCAGATGATGCTTGTTTCTGTCAAGGTTATCTTATGTATGGTTTGTGGGTTGCTGCCTTCAATGGATGGTCTTGGCCTGGCATCTGGGTGGCGAACCTCTCTCTTGCAAGAAAGCCTCCTGCCATTTACTGAGTCTAATAGGCATCTTGGCCTTCTAATTGGTTCTTGGTTATTTATGCTGCCTTCATAATGTCTAATTTTGGTTGTTTATCTTTTTGAGGTTGCTTTCCTTAATTTGGCAATTAATGCTTTCTAATTTTGTTTGTCCTCTTTTGGGCCTTTTTTGTAATTTTCTTTCTATATAATGAAATTTGGGCAATCCCTTTTATTAAAAAAAATCTATATCC
Organism: Dendrobium catenatum; assembly: GCF_001605985.2. Lineage (NCBI taxonomy): Eukaryota > Viridiplantae > Streptophyta > Magnoliopsida > Asparagales > Orchidaceae > Dendrobium > Dendrobium catenatum. Next base: position 38,663 of record NW_021331413.1, read on the forward strand.
GCTCAAGAAATTCAAATTCTATTTAATTTGAGTACTCTTATGCTATGGAATTAATAAATTATTTATTTTATTATATAGATGTTTTGGTAGGGTATTTATATTGCGTGCATGATGCATACTCAATTTAGGCTTTAGTTTGCTATAGCTTTTTTACTTCTTTTTAAAGCAAATTTTTGTTTAAAAAAAAATTTGTTCAAAAAATTTTATACCAACAAATTTGTTTATAAAGCAATACAAAATGTATCCCAAACTAAACATCAATTTGACATTATATTAATCTTTATGTTGAAGTTTAAGGTGAATGATCAATATTTTTTAATTAGATATTATATGAATTAATAAATTTTTAAAATTAAATTATTTAAAAAAAAATTAAAATAAAAAAATAATAATCTATCAATATATAATGTGCACACACATAAATAAATTAAATAAAATACAAGAATAAATGGCAAGTTAAATTGACAACCCAAATTAATAATTATTGATCAAATTCATAGGCATAATTTCTACTTCTAATCAAAATTGGGCCCATTTTTTACTTTTTTTGTTCTTATGCTCTTAATATCTGATATTAGGCATTAGTTATGTGTTTATTCAAATGAAATCTAAGCCCAAATATGAATTGGACAATTATTATTATGTGCTTCTTTGGTAAAATTAAACCAATTTTGATATGTGAATTTTTACCCTAAAGCACATTAACACAATATGCACCATTTAGAAATGTAAGTTTTCTTATTAAGACTTGTTTGTGACAGCTTTCTTACTGTTTCTTAAAGCAATTTTTAGTAAAAAATTAATTTTTGTATTAAAAAGTTGTTTTAAGAAATAATAAGATAATCATCCAAAACGAAACCTAAATCTAAAAATGAACAGAGCCATATTATGGTAGAAATCTTTTACTGATTTATAATCCCAATTATATGAATCTATTTGTATATCACCAATCAGCTCATATAATATATTAAACTAATTAATAAATAGTATATGTTATCTCAAAAGAAACATTTTATTTTTTTTAAGAACAATTATGTTTATTTTAATTTATAATACTACTATTAAAATGGTGCTTAATACTTTTCCCTAAAAATTATAACTATTCATTTATATTGGATCAAGAAATTTTAATCATATATCTATTTTCTAAATGAAAAACCTCCAATTTTTTTTAATAAAAATAAACATTGTTTCTTATATTTATTTTATCTTCAAATATTTAGGTTTAGAATGATGAATTTAAAATTAATGATAATTTAAAATTTTTTAAACTTAAAAATTTATTTACTTTTTCATGTTTAACTTTAATGAATAAAATGATAGTTATTTATAATTTGGCATTATTTTTGTCTTATCAGATGTTAATTATATCAATTTGAATTGTTATAAGTATGTAGTTCTATCATATTGGGACATCTATTTATGTAATATAAATGATTGTTTTCTTAATAACTCACATATTGCAACAAGCATTTATTCTAGGTGCATTTTTGTGCCTCTATTGATCATTTTTTTTGTATTTTAGGTCAAAGAACTGGCTAAACTATGTTAATATCTTACCCCGCTCCTTCCCTCTTAGATTCCATATCGCTTTACATTATAAACTAATGGTTGAGTTCATTGACGATAACAATTATGCGCTCTATGTTATAAACTTTTAGATGCCATTTATGCTGGAGAGATTATTACGTGCGGACGCCGACACTTCCGGAGGCCAATTCAGATGCGTTTAGCGTCCACACTTAATAAATTTTCTTTATTATGTTGAGATGAGTGATGACTCCTAAGAAGGATAAGTTTGGATGAAATGGAAGAGGTTGAAAATGCTCGAGTAAGTTATAATCCCAATTGTCAAATACACTTGACATGATAGTAGCTTTCTTATTATAACGAGTTGAAATTTAATTTATATTTTACATGTAAAATATTCCCATAAATGTCCAGATTATTATGTTAGTGTATGGAAAGAGATGTTTTATTCCCTTAGCTTCAAATATTATTCTACACAATTAAAAGATAAAAAAAGGAATGCATAGGAGACACAAGACTTTATATATGAAAAATCTAGGAGTAGAAAAATCATGAACTGGAGCCTGTATAAAATACTTTTTAATGAATATAGTCTTAAATTGCAATTGCCATCCTTCCCCAAAATTAGATAGTGTGTTCGTACAGAAGTAAGAATCTTAACTAATTAAGAATGGTCGTTATGGTTGTGATAAAAGGAATTCGAAGGTGTTGATGTTAATGGAGGGTGAACATAATAACTCCCTCTTTAAAAAAGTTAGGTTGAATGGACTATTCAAACTAAAATTAGTAGTTACACGAAGGCAATAAAGTATTTTCCTACTTATAAGTAGAGGGGCGTATAAATTTAGTGGAGTTTTATATTAAAATTTGGTTGGTTAAATTAATTGGAATACTTTTGATAAGGTTTATGAATTAAATTTAGGCCCATATAAAATTAATGATGATAAGACACCATTTTATGAGAAAATATGTCTCTTTAACTGATCTAATTTGTTGCATAGGATTTACAGATCGAAGATCTATAAAAGACACTAATAACTCAAGGAAATGTACATATAGTCAAAAAAATTGTGTGAAAATGTTGAGGCTTAAGGACTAGTGAACACTTTCAATGATATACTTGTGATGAAGTGATGAATGTGTCGTGATCAACCATCGACTAATTAGAGGAGTGATCATTGCTCTTAGGATGTCCACTCAATCATGTGGCTTGTTCACATCTAAATGACGAGAGAGAGGGGCATGTTCAATTTACTGAACACTTTTAGACTTATTTTACTTAGGTTGTTTTATATCTTACGTGCTTGAATTCCAAATTTTTTGTCATTAGAAACATTATGATTAAAAATCATTTCTGATACATAACCAAACAAGACCTTGATCATACACGAATCTTGAGTTATAATTGAATTAAAAACTTTTAAATTAAATTTAGGACCATCCAAAGTACAAACCAACAAATTTATAATCAAACTGATTATCTCAGCAACATGAACACAACGCCAACAAAATTGATCAAATTCAAGCCCAAATGGGCTCAAATCAAGAGCTTAAAGCATATTTGAAAGCCTTAGAGTATTAATTGGATAATCAAATGATCTTTAAATTCCACATGCTTATAATCAAATTAAGTGGCTCGATGAGATGAATCTAACAAGCTCAAGATCACTCAATTCTGACATCACTAAGGTACTTAATTGCTGAAAAAATACTTCATGATCAAGGAAATCAATATGGGTAGTATGATAAAGTATTTTGAATTCTGGTTCGAATTACCAAAATACAAACTAAAAAGCCTATAAATAGGACCTCATTTTTCACTTAAGGGAGAGGAAGAATAGAGAGAACTAAAAAGTGCTCTCTTGCATTTTTTAATTACCGCAACTGGTGACCACCACCAGTTATTATCGCTGACAACTACTATTGCCACTAATAATTAGCATCAGAAATAACCACCATTTCTAAATAGTGAGAAGATTTAACTCTGCTACTAGGTATAACTATATGCCTGTGGACATTTACTTTTTATAATCCTTTCAGATAAATCAATTCCTATTATTGGCTATTAAATGTCCCTCTATCGACATTTTATTACCTTAATATGCCTCAAGAAAAGTCAAACATCTGTTTAATCTCCCTCTTAATCAATAATGAAGAAATGATGATTCCAGTATTAGGCCAGTGGTTTTTTTCCTTTTTCAAGTTTTACACTAAAAAAACTTTTAGTCTTATTAATCTTATATATACATGTTGAATTTTTACATACTGCTGATATATAAAATATACTCTACAAACAAAAAAATTTTAACACGCAATAATTTGGCGTGGTCTGTGGGAATATTTTAATATAATACTTAAATTACTAACAATCAATCCCAAAATCAAGAACAATAAAATATGGGTGATTAAGTCCTCCATGGCTACACTTTAGAGGACTATAAGTGTAGGATAGGAGTGTCAATATTTGGCACGACCCGAAAACTCAACTTGAACCCGACACAAAATATTTTGGTTCAGGTCAACCCAAACCTGAAAAGGGTCCGGTTCAGGTCCGAATTTTCGACCCGTTTCGAATTCCGGATCAAGTTCGGGTTGAGCTAGAAACCCGAAAATGACCCGATTATGATCCGGTATATTGTAGTTCCCCATATTTACGGGATTTGGCTTGACAGCTAGCAAGCTTCTTTGCTTCTGATCAAGATGACGTTACCTTCACAGCGAGCAAACTACAACGAAGGAGCCGAAGAAATGACTCAGCAATCTCCACACCTCTTATGACATAACGAAGCCGAACAAAAATGACGAAATCAAGAAAGTTACCTTCACAATGAGCGAGCTCCCGTCGTTGATTCCAATCAAAATGTTGTAACTTTTGATAACTTCGACGAAGAAGTGAAGTCGAACTACAACGAAGGAGCCAAAGAAGTGACTCGTTTAATCTCCACAACTCCTATGGATGCGACAAAACGAAGAAGAACAGAAAAGACGAAAGGGATAAAGTTACCTTCACAAATCACAACAAGCGAGATCATGTCGTTGATTCCAACTAAAATGTTGTAACTTACGATAACGTCATCGCAAGAGCGAAGTCAAACTACAATGAAGGAGCCGAAGAAGCGACTCGTGCAATCTCCACTTCTCCTATGGTGGAACGAAGCCGAACAACACAACGAGCGAATTCCCATCATTTTGCTTCCGATCAAAATATGCGAGTCGGGTTCGGGTTGACCCAAACCTGAAGCAGCCCGAACTGGGTCAGGTTCGGGTTTGAAAAATTGACCCGTTTGCAAAAATGGGTCTAGTTCAGTTCGGTTCAAACAGCCCCGGGTCAGTTCCGGGTTGGATCCGAACCCAACCCGTGACCCGATAGAGGAACTTCAGAGTCAAATCCTTTAATTATTCGAGGAGACTGGACAACAAAGCGTACCATCACAATATGAAGTTCTCGCTTCACAATATCAACAAAAATTTGGAGGTAATGCCAATCAACGAGCACCTCCTTCCCTATAAGCTCATCAAGTTCTTTCCAACATAACTAGTTCAACACATTACCCCCACCTTCTTTGGCAAACTCATAATCCTCCACTTAGTCCACTAGTTGTGAGGGACCTAGATCAAAATTATTTTATTGATGCCCCTCAAGATGTTATAAGAGATATACTACGATGTCTTATTCAAGAGGAATTCTCTTTGAGGGAATGTAATCAATTTACTCCACCCCACTTCCATGAATCACTCTTAACAATAGAAATTTTCGAACATCTTATTCCAGTGGGATTCAAACTGCTTACTATTGATTTATATGCTGGATCCTCTAATCCTTATGAACATATTAATCATTATATGACCATCATGCATATTTAGCAAGCTTTTGATACACTTCTATGTCAGTTCTTTCCTACTACTCATAAGGGTCAATTTTGCATTTTGTTCTATTCACTCTTTAGAAATGCTATCACAACTTCACCTTTCTTGCAAGACTTTCATCAAAGAATTTTCTTGTCAATCAAAGAATTATTAATGATTCCTCCCATCTTTCTAGGATTCGTCAAAATGAGGGAGAAATACAAAAATAATACTATAAAAGGTTTTCTTCTTATGCATGTAATATTTTTGGTGCGGACTCAATTTTGGGTCCAAACATTCCTATTAAAATATTGCTTTGGGCTCCGGAGATCATTTTACGAAGATAACTCAATTTTGATACTTGTAGAGCCCAACAGAGCCTCTATAACCCATTTTTTTAGCAATTTAAAATATTTTGGAGTGAAATTCTTTGATTTTTTTGCTCCGATCAACACCCCGACTTCATGGAATACTTAAATTATAGTTAAGAATATTTTATTTGGTTCAGGGCCCCAAGGGGAGGTCCACATTGACGTCGAAGGAGGAGTCATGTCTCGTAATTACTCGAAATTATAATTTTATATTATAATATTTTGGAAAGCTCATGTATATATTCTCAGACTCTGTGAGCTTCAACCTTCGAAAATAAGAGGGCAACTGATATTTCACCAAATCACCTTGATTAGTCAAACTAAATGTCTTTGCAAGGCCAATCCAACGCCACCAAAATCGGTCTAATCTGAGCATAAATGAGATCAAATCAAGAGCCTAAGCATATTTAGAAACTTGAAAGCAATAATTGGATAGCAAAAAATATATGCAAATTAGACATTCTTATAGACGAATCGAGCAGCTTGATAAGACAAATCCAATGAGCCCAATATCACTCAATTTTGACATCATTAAGGATTTTATATGTTGAATAAATGCTTTATAATCAAGAGAATCAATATGGGCCGTACGATTGAGTATTTTGGATTATGGTTCAATTTACTAAAATGCTCATCACAAAAAATCTATAAATAGTCTCATTATTCACATAAGGGAGAGACATAATAAAGAGAACTAGAAAGAGCTATCTCTTGTATTTTCTCGCCATCACCGATCAGATAAAAATTTCTATTATAAATTTGAAGTATTTAATTTTTTTTATTCTTAAAGTAATTCCTAATATTATAATTTATGATTTGTTCAATCCATTCAAGTGCTTTTAGACTTATGAGTAGCATTAAAAGGTGTGGTTCATCAAAGAAAACATTTGTTAACCCAAATAATTATAAAGTTAATGAAAATTAAATTATCTTTAATTAAATTAAATTTAGTTTAATTTAAATTTATTTATTTATTCCAATGTGCTTCTGCTTAAACTACTCATTTAACACCATTCATTTTTAGTTTAAATAAATCAAGTGAGACATTCAGCTCGGATACCAACAAATCCTCTGAAACCAATTTGTAGAACTATCATGCATCACAGCCGTCCAATGGCTGCTGCCGAATCCCATTCACTGCCCGCGATTAGCGGATCGGATACCAACCCGATAGCGATCGGTGAAGATCTCCTCCAAATGGACGGCTCTGATCCCTCCGTGCCAGTGAAGCATACAACTCTCATAATCGCATCGGTGCTTCGGTTACAACAAATAATAATAATAATAACAGCTATGCTTATAAAATTAATTTTTAATCCATATGATTATTGCCTACATTTAGAAAATTATATGAATAGAAAATTAATTCAATTTCAAAAATTAAAACTAATTTATAAATAAATTAAAGTTTTTTTTTTATTATAATTCATGCTTACATCTAAATCTCAAAAATTAAAAAAAGAATATTGGCTTTTATCTCAGAATTTATTAAAATTTTAATAATTTAATTATATCATTCATAATGATAAAATTATTAGTTTAGATTTTTTATTTAATTGATAAATTAATGATGAAAATTATATAAATATATTATAACACATTTTGCATTAAAATATGAGGATTTTAAAGTTCATATTGGCACTAAATACATGGTCTATTCTTGTTGCGGGCTAGAATATACGTGGCGATAGAGTTAGAATTTTTTATCTCAGCATTGTACATATATTCAACACAAAAGCAGAAGAGAAATAAAACACCAGGATTTTTACGTGGAAAATTCTGTAAAGGGAAAAAACCACGGGGCTACGCCCAATTGAAAGAATTCCAATAGTGTTTGTTTGAGATACAAAAGGCTGACTCGTCCTTAAAATTTAGGACGATCAGATTACAATGATCAACTCTCGCGTTGAAATTAAGTTGCAAACAATAATTCAAAATTCGACGATGTTGGGTGTTTGGACTAAATCCCAAAGCCACTTGGAGATCAGACAGAATTCCGGCATCACTTGGAGACGGGGTGGAATTTTGGCGTAACTTGGAGATCATACATAAATCCGGCGTCACTTGAAGGTTAGGCAGAACTCCGGCGTCACTTGAAAGTCGGACGGAACTCCGGCGTCACTTGAAAGTCGAGAGAAACTCCGGCGTCACTTGAAAGTCGAGCGGAACTCCGACGGTGGTCGAGGAGGAGCTTCTTCCCTCCTTTTGTTCTTCTCTTCCTTCTTCTTCTTCTCTTGGGTCCCCTCTTAAAAGAAATGAGGGGTTATTTATAGTTTTTTGAGAGTGGCATAACCCGTAAATAGGGGAGGATCAAGTCAAAATGTGGAGTGGTTTGGATGGATGGCTGATATTGAATCCCTTGATCATGGATCGTTCGTCTGACATTTGAAGGTCTTAATGATATCAAAATTTGGTGATTTTAGGCTCATTGGATTTGTCTTGTCAAGCCGCTTGATTCAGTTATAAGCATGTCATGTTTTAAAACCGTTTGGTAATCCAAATTGTGGTTTGAACCTTCCAATAGTGCTTCAGGTCTTCAATTCAGACCCATTTGGGCTCAGATTCAGTTGAATTTTGTGTCGTTGGGTTCGTATTTCTGAGAAAATCAGTTCGACTGCAAGTTTCAGAGTTCAGATGATCCCATATTTAATTTTCAAGTTTCCAACTTGATTTTTACCTCAAGATTCATGTCTGATCAAGATAATTTTTTGATGATATATCAGTTGCATCTATTTTCGAATGTTGAAGCTCTAAAAGTCTGAAAATACTTATCTCAATATTTTACATTGATCCAATTACAAAAAATTACATTCCAAAAATTATTAATTTTCTCAAACTTGATCATATAGGGGGTTGGGCTCTAAAAATATCAAAATTGAGTCCGGAACTTCGAATAACATGTCCGAGCATCTCAAAATCGGCCGATTTGTACTGTTCGGGCCCAAAATTGGAGCCCGAATTTATTTAGGCAGGTGAACCGGTGGAGCGGACCGCGCGTCCATGGGCAGAAGGCGCACCCCTTTAGGCGAGTGACATTTATTTTTTTATAATAATTTTTTTAATCCAAAAAAATTCAAAAAATTTCAGAAAATTCTAAAATATTTCAGAAAAAATTTGAAAGCTTCCAGAAGCTTTAATTCTAAAAAAAAAATTGTATAAATACCCCTTGGGCCAAGGGAAAAATTGCTCCTTCTTCTTTCTTCTCCCTCTAACTTTCTTATAGTTAAGGCTTTCCTCTATTTTTTCGTAAGTGTCTTTTCCTACACAAAATCAGTGTCCCTCTCCTTGTATAGAAGTTAGATTTTTTGTAGCATTTCCTTTTCTTTATCCCCAATTTTATTCTTGCTCTAGAGGCCTTCTATTATTTTTTGTAGGTGACTTTCTCTACTTAAATTTTGTGCCCCTCTTTAGTGTAGAAGAAAATTTTTGTAGCATTTCCTTTTATTTTTTCCATATTTTTTTCTTGCTCTATAGGCCTTCCACTTTTTTTTTTGTAGGTGATTTTTCCTACTTCAATTATGTGCCCCTCTTTAGTGTAAAAGGAAATACTGTTTCATTCTATTGTCTTCTCCTCTAGCTATCTACTACTTACATGAGAGACATTCCACTATTGAAGATATGTGACATCCCCTATCAAGCTTCAGTGTCACTCTCTTATGTAAAAGGATATTTTCCCTCGTTTTTTCTTTTCATGTGTTCTCTTACATTGGAGGTATTATACTAATAGAGATATCTGACATTCCCTTATCAAGTTTTAGTGCACCTCTCTTATGTAGAAGAAGCCATGATGAGAGTTTGTTCTCTCCACTAAATTATCCTTGACAAAAGAAGGTTAAATGATTCTTGCATGCGATAGTGATTTAAGAAGATCTTGTGGCAATAGTACTCGAAAGGAGAACCAAAAGTTATTAGTAAACAGGGAGAATTCAAAGCTATTTGAGCGGAAGTATGTTGGCGATGGACGATCGAGTTAAAGTTCGTTGGCAGTCAACAACTGAGTGTAGAGCTGAATGAGAAAGTTTGAGGGTGTGTGAGAGAAGCCGATGATGACATATATAAAGTGAATGATCATCAAAAAATATCAAATGAAGGGTCGATGATGATGGGTGTCCAGTGACATTTTGCTAAAGCAATATTCATCTATATTAAAGTGTGTTGACATCAAATATCCTTGAGTTAAAAGGTTGAAGCAATGTGTTATGCCAGCATTTTGGCAACACACTAACACTATTAAATTAGTGGAGGCCTGATGATGATTAGGTTATATCCTTTCTTTGAAGAAGAAGTTGTAGGAGATGCTTTAATACATAATAGAGAAGAGGTCACTTGAATCCATGAAGTATATTTAACCATTTTGAAGTTGTTTGTTGCTTGATGATAATCGCAAGTATGAATGACGCCACTATACTTTTTAATTTCAATTTCAATTTCTAGTAAGAATAAATATAGACTTGAATATGATGTTGGATTTATGTAATTCTATTGATATTGTATAAGAAGTTGAGAACTTGTCTATCGGAGGAAGTTGAATTATTTATGAATCTTTGAGACATACTTTGATATGTTACCCCCATATTTTTTGAGGCATTTTTAGACTACTAAGGTCTTTATATGAGTGATAATTTTATCAATCACCTTTATGAAATCTTTTTTAAAGAGAGCGTTGTCCACTCAAAGCATTGCTCGATGATGTTGACTTCTGTGAAAGAGGTCAAGAGAATCTACCAAGGATGTATGACCTATCCGGGGTTGTATGTCAAAGCCATGCTCGATGAAGTTAACCTATATGGAAGAGGTTGAGAGAATTCACCAAGGATGTATGACTTATCCGAGGTTGTATGTCAGAGCCCTGCTCGATGATGTTAACCTGTGTGAAAGAGGTCGAGAGAATCCACCAATAATGTATGACCTATCTGATGTTGTATGTCAGAGCCTTTGCTCGATGACATTAACATGTGTAGAAGAGGTTGAGATAATCCACCAAGATGTATGACCTATCTGAGATTATATATCAGAGCCATGCTTGTTGACGTTAACCTGTGTGAAAAAGGTTGGATTGAATCCCCCTGGGATTGATCATTCAGTGATTGAGACATAATAAATATTGCGTATTTCTCAAATCATTGATAAAAATATCATATTCATCGGTAGTTTTTATTATCATCATTTTTTCATTTTTAAAGAATGGAATAATATTAGAACTAACTAAATAACACATTACCATATTATATAAAACAATATAACGAGTCCCTAGTATGACTTAGGGACATACAAGTTACACTATACTCAATACATAAGATATACGTACGGGGATAACATAATGTTAGACTTAGAAGATAACAATAGAGATATCATAGTGACATCCTATTCAACATATAAGAGACACGATACAATAAGACAAGTAGTATTACTAACACAAATGCACAAACTACGTGGTCGTTTAATTTCACCAACCATTTGAATATTATTCAATGGTTGCCTTTGTTGTTGTTTATTTTGTCCCCTAGTGAGACCAGCTTCATTTCGAGCAGGTGAGTTTTGGATGAATGTTGGAGATATCTTTGTCGGATCAGTATCTCAATCTCATCTTTGAGCTGTCTGCAAGCTTCAGTAGTGTGTCCACGACTGCTATGGAAATGTTAGTACTACTCCTGATTTCCTATGTTCGGCTTTAAAGCATTAAAGCATTATGCCACTTAATATTTTCTTGATCTTACATGGCCATCAGTACATTAGTTCGAGATGCGTTGAGAGGTGTATACTCTTCCTCTTGTCGAAATCCTTGTCGTGACAATGGCGGTTTAGGAGGCAGGCCATTCTTCCATTATTTCTTTTTTTGCGAGAGTGAGTTGTCATTATAGGAACATTTTTGCGCTTTCCAAAAAGTTGCTCAAATTGCTTCTTGTGGGCATTGATATCTTCATATACTGATATTTGTACATCCATACATTGGATTATGTTAGCATATGAAGTAATCATGTCTCGCATAAGTGCCAAGTAAAAGGGACTAGGACAAAGGCCTCTAAAGAAAACTTTTCTTAGCAATTAAAGATTTGCTCCTAGAATTTGTCGAGATTTTATGGAAAATCACTGAAACTACTCTTATAGTGATTCTTCTTCATTATGGTGAATTCTAGAAAGGTGGGAAGAATCCTTAACAATTATTCGATTGATAACAAATTATTCAATGAAGAATTTGGCCAATTTGACAATGGTGGAGATTGTTCCAGCTGGAAGTGAATAGAATCACATTCGTGCTTGTCCCTTGAGGGTAGCAGAAAAAACTTAGCATAGGAGTGCATCTGAGGCTCGCTGGATATGCATGATGGTTGTATAATGATCGATATGCTCGTACGGGTTAGATGTCTCATTATAAGAATCGATACTCGGTAGTTTGAATTCTGCTAGAATGGGGTGTTGAAGGATGACTTCGATCAGGGGTGATGACTTCTATTAGTCCCACTAATGATAAGATTGTCTTATACCTCTTATGGGAAACTCTTCTTGAATAAATCTTCGTAATTCATGATGTAGGGCGTTATGAGGGAGTTCAACAATATGCTGTTAGACTGAGTTCTCGGGAATGTTCGGAGGGATGCGAGGTTGGTGACCTGCGTGTCATGAAGGATGGGTAGATCTTGCTGTGTCAGCAAACTTATTATCTTGATGTGTCGGAGGATGCATCCTTGGCTGAGGAAGGGGAATCTCACCATGAAGATGTTCGGGTTGAACATCTTCGAGCCTTGGTGGATCTCACGGGAGAAGAATCTGTTATTGAGGTGCTAGTGTTAGTCGTCGAGTCTCTCGCAGGAGTTGAAGGATATCATTATAAGATTTCTTCATCTTTCTAATAAAGTATTATAGGGAAGGTCCTAAGGTTCCTTCTCGAGTAGCATTTTTCCTCCCAATATAAAAAGAGTTAGAAATTAGGCGTCCATGATTTATAGAATGATTCCTAGATTAGTGAGAGTTGGAGTGGAAAGCTCCCAAGATATGATTGCTACACATGTTGGTCATCGAAGCAATACTTAGAATTGTGAGATAGTGTTCCCACAGATGACGCCAAACTATTCCAGGCAAGAATATACACAGCGATATAGTTAGAATTTTTTGTCTCAGTATTGTACGGATATTTAGCACACAAGCAGAAGAGAAATAAAATACCAGGATTTTTACGTGGAAAACCCTATAAAGAGAAAAACCACGGGGCCATGCCTAGTTGAAAGAATTCTACTAGTGTTTGCTTGAGTTACAAAAGGATGACTCATCCTTAAAAATTAGGATAATCATATTACAATGATCAGCTCTCGGGATGAAATTCAGTTGCAAACAAGAATTCAAAATTCAACGATATTGGGTGGTTGGACGGAATCCAAGAGTCACTGGGAGAATGGACAGAATTCTGACGTCACTTGGAGATCGGACAGGAATTTAGTGTCACTTGAAGGTCATGTAGAACTCCGGTGTCACTTGAAAGTTGAACAGAACACCGACCCGACGTCACTTGAAAGTCGGGCGAAACTCTGACGTCACTTGAAAGTCGGGCAAAACTCCGATGGTGGTCGAGGAGGAGCTTCTTCCCTCCTTTTCTTCTTCTCTTCCTTCTTCTTCTTCTCTTGAGTCCTCTCTTAAGAGAAATGAGGGGCTATTTATAATTTTTTGAGAGTGACATGACCCGTAAATAGGGGAGGATGAAGGGCAAATGTGGAGCTGTTTGGATGGACGACCAATATTGAATCCCTTGATTGTGGACCATTCATCAGACATTTGAAGGTCTTAATGATATCAAAAATCGATGATCTTAGACTCGTTGGATTTTTCTCGCCGAGTCGCTCGATTAGACTATAAGCATATCATGTTTTGAAACCGTTTGGTAATCCAAATTGTGGTTTGAACATTCCAATAGCGCTTATGGTCTTCGATTCAGACTCCTTTGAGCTCAAATTGAGTTGAATTTGATGTTGTTGGGTTTATATTCCGAGACGATCAGTCTGACTATAAGTTTGTTGAAACCGGAGTTCAGATGATACCATATTTAATTTTTGAAGTTTCCAATTTGATTTTTGCCTCGAGATTTGTGTCCAATCAAGATAATTTTTTTTCATGATATATGAATTCTTATGTATTTTTTTTCATTTAATAAACAACTTTTATTTTTTTAAAATGCAATTATTTCATAAAAATCACCAATTTTTAAATTTACTTAGTCATATTATGTTTGATATTTGAAATGAAATTTCAAGATTCTAAGCATTGATTTTTTTTAGTTATAATAAAGTATAAATGTTAATATTCTAATTTAATATCTAATAATATGAAAAAACTTTGATCACAATATTATTGTTCAATTTTGATCAAAATGAGTATTTTATTTATTTGATTTATGCTAAGTTAATATAATATTAAATAATTGATTAATCATATATTATTTTAATTTTTAACGAATACTAATGAATAAAAATTCATCTTAATTAAATTCTCATCATATTTTTTTATACAAATATTTTTCTTAATAATACAAAATAAGTATAAATAACAAAAAAATAGAGATATGAATGATATTAACTATTTAAAGATCTTTTTTAGTTTTATTTTGGACAATATTATAATATAAGTTGAATTAATTTTTAGTATAAATATTTATTAAATTAGATATTTTTATATAAAAATTATTTTAAAAGTTACTTAAAAACTGCCCCACAGGATGCATTAATTAAACCCCAAAAAAAATTTAAAATTTCCCGAAAAATTGGTCAAAGCCAATAAATGCTTTGTGGTGGATCTTCTCCCTTTCGCCTTTCTCCTCCTCTCCTCCGCTCTACCCCCCTGTAATTCGGAAAATTATTCTGTGCGGAATCCGAACGTCTCTATGTTCTCTTCGCCTTGAAGATTTGCTGATCAAGATTGTATTTTTATGATTTTGGACGAAAACTAGGGCTCAAGAATGCACCTGTTCTTCCGAGCTGAGAGATTATAGGGCTTTTTGTTTACAGTGTCAAGTTGGCTAAGATTTGTCTGAAAGCAGTCAGCGAAGATAACAAGTAGATCCCGCCCGGCCATGCAAACGAGGAGGGCCGTGAGGAATTCTCACATTTTTTCGGACGGGTTATTAGATGGAGCGGTGTCTTCTTCTAAGAAGGCCAATGGATACGCGACAATCCCGATATCCTCTCCTGCTTCGCTCGCTTCGCCCTCTTCGTCTTCTTCCTTCTTGCCGTCTGGCGTTAATTTCATCGAGCACCGTGTTACCAAGATGGATACCCTCGCCGGGGTTGCTATAAAGTATGGCGTCGAGGTAAAGTTGAGATGAATGTTGAATCCTGTCTTTTCTCCTGTTGAGCGATGCTAGTCTTTCTCAATTTGTTTCGGCTATATGATAGATTTTTAATATGGTTTATTATGGTGGATAAGGCAGCACAGAGCTCGATCATGTGATCTCCTCTCTCCCTCTCTCCAATTGTGCATTTTGATGATTGCTATGTACTCTGGAGGGTTCATATTAATGGATTTTTTTTTTGTTAATTCTGCATTTCTTATTTGAGCATATGGAATTTCTTAGCTGATATACCAGTTGAATTTCTTATTTCAGGTTGCTTAAAGAGTCTAGACTGTCTAGTTATTCCAGTTCTTGTTGCGATGCTTTTAATTGGAATTTCTTAGATGTTTAGGGGTGTGTGATGTGCATTGATAATTTTTTTTTTCAGGTTGCGGATATCAAAAGAATAAACGGTCTGGTAACAGATCTTCAAATGTTTGCTCACAAGTCATTGCTGATTCCTCTACCGGGAAAGCACCCCCCATCCCCTCTCATGTCAAATGGCTCAACTCAGAACGGGTATTCTGTTCATCCGATTTTTTTAAATTTGCATTGTTAATAAGTTTTTGGATGTTTTTATTTTATTTTATTTTGAATTTTATGTTTTGGCTTAATTGGAGTGTATAGTTTTATTTATTATTATTATTATTTTCTTTATTCTGAGGATTATATTATTGGTGGATTCCTAAAGCTGCTAGTTCACTTAAAAAAATTAACATATGATTAGATCAATTATATGTTTCCTTTTGAGAACGAGAAGACTTGTTTATTTGTTCTTCCATTCTTTTGTTTCTCTGCTCTGTACTGATTAATTCTCATTCCAAAATTTAGATGCTAGGAATTTTCTTAATTTAGGTTCGTTTGGAACTACTTTCTTACTACTTCTTAGAGCAGTTTTTTATGCAAGAAAACTACTTTAAGAAGCAGTAAAAAGCTGTTCCAAACAAAGCCTTAGCTTGTTGGTTTGAAAAATCAATTCACAAGTGCACTCATTATAATGTTTTGCACATGCCAACTGCGTGGGTTGATAAAAGCATCGTTATCTTCCTTTAGCATTTAGGCTATTCCTAGACTTAAATTCATAATATCCAATTCACCATTGGGGCAACATAACCGTTGTAGAGGCTCATGACTCTTATGCCGTCCAGCTGCATTAAATCCTCCTCCACCACCCTGCCCCCTCCACCTTCTTCTTTTCTACCTTTATAGGAGAAGAATGCAGTGGCGCTCTTTTTTAGCTTTATGATAATGCCAAGGTTCATATGTGTGTGGCCTTTTTTAGCTGTACTAAAGTGGGAATGACTGATACTTCTATACCAGAAAAAGTGCAAAAGCCCATACTTCCCTCTTTTGTTTTCTAACATCTAAGTGCAGATTAACTTAATTCATTTATTCTGCAATTTTGTTTTCCCGTATGTACAGAATACTTCCCTTTTTAAATTGAAATTATTCTTTTTTCAATCTACCTACAGTGTTATAGATTACATATTTCTTTAGTCGTATAGCCGCTTATGTTTGACAACTTTGGACGGAAAGGTTGTGGTAACTTCTCCTATGAAAGATAAAAAAAACTAGGTGCCATTTATTCATAACCTATTTTATAGATAATTTACTGTTGGCGTAGTATACATGTAATTTTAGTAAATTTATGGACTATGTTGATTTTTTTTTTAAATTTAATATGATGGGTTAAGTGGGGAAACTGATTTAGATGGCCTAGTTTTTATGAAAACCAGAAGTTTTCTTGCTAGAATTTCGAAGCCATCCAACTTTTGAAATTGCTGATGAAATGTAGGCCCTATGATTTATAAATGTAATCAATTAAAATTTTTATATTGGTGAATCATTTCAATTTATTTTTGAGATATACAGAACAATATGTTGATTATAGGTAGCTCTTCCAAATTTTACCATAATCCCAAACTGCCACATGTCAACAATGGACGTGCCCTTTGGTATTAGTAAGCATCAACTCTTTTGGCTGATAATTAACTCATCAGTGTGCACTTTTCATCATCCTTATTATGATTAATAATGAATTTAAACAATGATTTAGCTATCTTAACAATTCCAATTTCAAGTAGTAATATTCATCCTCATGACTTGTGTCAAAATTTTATTAAAAACTATCCAATTTGAAAGCATCAAGTTCATAACTCATAACCCTTGGATTGTTTTTTGGATCCTCTTTTACCAGTTTTTCAAATTTTATGAAAAAAACAATTCCTTGGATAATGTAATGCTAATACTTTTAGACTTTTTTCATTTTTCATAAATTTAAGATAATTTTAAGTTGATGATAAGTAGACCCGGTTAAATTTCAAATAGCCCATTGACTATTCATATATCGCAATTTTAGTCCCATAGTATAGTGTTGCTCCAATTTAGTTTCTCGTCTATAAAAAATTGATTCAAAATAGTTCTTTTGAGACTAAATTAGGATCAATTTTGTAAGGTCGAGGGACTAAATTTAGATCAATTTTATAAAGTTTAGGGACTAAAGTGAGATTAATTTTATTTTACAATTATAACATGAAGACTATTTTGGATCAATTTTATATAGTGGAGGGACTAAAATGGGTTAACGTGATACTCTGAGACTAAATTGGCCATACACAAAGAGTCTAGGGACTATTTTGGGATTTTTTTGTAAGTAGACTTGATAGTTGTCATTCTCATTTTTCTTAGCCATTATCTTTATAAAACATTTATTTCATTATTTTAACTCTTTCAAAGGGAAACTGCAATGTGATATGCACCTGATATTTAGGAGCTAAAATGTTATCATATGGACATATTAATAGCACTTTAATCTCAATTAAATGGATGCACCTCTTCCCTTGAGAATATTGCATTAATTCTATCTTTTGCTATTGAGATCTTAAAAGTGAGCATGACATTTCTATAGTAAGTTGGTAAACGATATTGAACAACTTCAAATTCCCTTTTCTATAGTTTGTAAGAATGGGGACCAGAACATCCTCCTTTGAGAAGTTCAAAGGTGTTAGTGTTTTTATCAAAGTTCATGCAAACTTAAGAGTGATTTTTGTAAACAAGAGCTCTTTGCTATGCCCATGGTGGCAGCGGAGGTGATTAAGCTTCTTTTCTCTCAGTAGCATAAATATTTAGTATAACTAAACTAATGATATACAGGTTGTGGATTTAGATGTTGCAATTTATCATGCAACTATGATTGTTTTGAAACTTGGACGAGAATCACATAGTAATATGGTAGTGACGATAGGGATAATAAAAAGTCCAAAATAGTCCTCTGACTATTCATACACGGCCAATTTAGTTCCATAGTATCGTATTTCTCCAATTTAGACCCTCGAATATATAAAATTATTCCCAAGTCCTAACGAGTCCCTAAGTGACCATTTGATATAGATTTTGTACAGTCAATGGACTAAATTGGGATCATTTTTGTATTGTAATGTTCATCAGTTTCTATTTGAGGGATTATTTGTGATCAATTTTGTATAGTTGAGAAACTAAATTTGAGAAATGTCACACTATTGGACTTAATTGGTCACATAAAAATATTCTAGAGATTATTTTGAGTTTTTTCTCAATGATAATATGAATGAAAACTTGTAAAATTAGTGATAGAGTATGTAGCATCACATGAATTAGGAAACTTCTTGTATCTCCATCTCATGGTGTTGGGGAGCAACAATATGATAGGAAATACTTTTGTCACAAGTAATCCTATCCCAAATCAGTAAAAACCAATAGTAAAACTGCTGTCCACGGCGAGAAAAGGGCAAGAAACAGGGAGAAATTGCGAGAAAACACAAGTAAAGGCTTGTATTCCACTAGGTGCAAAGCAAGATAATCAAGATACAATTGTTCTTCGATCCGAGAGGAAGAACGTACTCTCCACAATCTCCGGCGATGCCAAGAGCCCAAAACAAAACCTAGATCTCAAACGAAAATTCAAAATTCAAGATGAGGAGCCAATCCCCCCAAAACTCATAATTATACAAATTAATCATAAAGGACAATAATAGACTTCCTAAAACATCCTCTCATTCAAAAATTTTCCCTCCCCCCATGCGTTTTAGCCGCTGTTTGGGCCTAGCGGATCCCGCTCCTACGCGCGTTCCGCCTGGTTCCGCCCGACTTTGGGCCGTCGCGTGTAGAACCGGACCGGTCCAGCTGGGACCGGTCCAGGCGTAACATTGTATAGGTGTATAACTCAGGCTCAACATCATGCATTGGCATGATCTACTGCCAAGTTTGTTCATTAGGTTATACTTAGGATTGGACAATAATTTGACTCAAGAACACATACTAGATCAAGCTCAAGACGAGGAATAAATAGTTATTCAACATCCTTGACTACCTAAGTATGTGAAGGTAGTGGGATTGATGAGGCTAATAAAGATGGAGCTTATGGAACTAGAGGGGCTAGTAGGATGAGTGGATTTTGTGTAACTAATTAGGAAGTTGACTAGGTGAAGTTTGTGAATTGAATAGCATGTGCTATTGTGCAATATAATAATTGAGCCAGTGCTTTAAATCTTATCATTATTTATAATATTGTTGATCATATTTATGAGACTAGAGTGCATGAGAAGATCTCAGCATAGCACGATCTATTGTAAATATCATCTGGATGAGGAGATTACACTTAAAAGTATTCATAATCATAATATGATCTATAATAATGTTTCTAACATATATATGTCAAGATTCATCCATATATATATATATATATATATATATATATAATATATATATATATATATATGCATTTTCATTCGGTCCATCTGGCTTGTGGTTATTAGCAAATTTCCTAGCCAAGGATGGTTCGGCTAGCAGAAGTGGAAGCTGCAGCTCTAAATTTCATTTTGGGCATTTATGATGTTATTACAAGATATGAAAAATTTAGGAAGGATATGGCTATATATGGTAGGTAATCATGGGCAGAACTTTGCAAAAGATTATATATAGATTAGATTTAATTTGACTGGAGCCAAATTAAGATGATAGCTTAATATTTAGAGGATTTAGGTATATTAAAGGATTTGATTGACAAAAAATGGTGACCTTGCTTACTATAGAATCCAACGAGCCCTAAGGCTCTTGACATGCATGTGATGAAGATAAGTGTTTTGATATCTGGAATGGTTATTTGATAAAATTTGTAAACTGAAATATGTAGGAGTAAAAATAGTAGAAATTAACAAAGGACTACAAAATCAATTTGGGTCAATTCAAAGTCCGTAGATGAATTTTGCCTAACTTCTATGATATGAAACTTGAACTGATTTGGATTTAGGGAGAGCCTGTTCCTGTTATTTGACATATGGCGGACAGGCATCCAAACTGACAGTTTGTACAGGAGTAAAAACTGCCCCAGTTTTTTTACGTCCAAAGTGTTATATATATATATATAAAGAGAGAGAGAGTAATTCCTGTTGATTTTGACTAGTAAGAAATTAGATTGAGGACATTCAGTACTTGTTTCTGGTTTTTCACATGTGTATCATTTTTCCACTCTTAACAGCAAGCTGACTTGGTCTGCCTTTCTACTTGGGTTTTATATGTTTCTCATGTCTAGCATATTACTTTACGAGTCTTTTGAAAGTAGTTGGTTTAGAAAATATTTGACGTAGGAGGATGAGGGGAAGTGGAGAATTTGATGTAGGTTATGGTATGCTTCTTGGAATTACTCTATGGGTGAATATCTATTGATCCAAACTAATAGCGTTCATGGAATCAGACAACAAAAGATGATATCCTTTGTTTTGCAAACCATTGTTGAAACTCTAAATTCGTTTTTCTTTTCTTTTATTCATCATGAAAAAAAGTCAGTTCTCAAGCTTAGGCTGAATTTATGACAAATTGTCAACTCAAAAAAATATTAATAATGAGCATGCAGAGCATTAGTTTCAGTTCTTCGATTGTTCTTTTGGAGTTTCAAGAGCACTCCAGAGCAATTTCATATAATAATCATCATCCATACTTGAAGAAAAAAATTATAATTTATAGACTAGAACAAGATGTAGCCTAAAGGCTAAAAGAAGTGAGGGGCGATGTTCAATTATTTTTTTGATAAGTTCTTCGATTGCTCGAACTCACCTCTCAAGTTCTTTTGGAATGAGAAGTACACAAATGGAGAAGTTTCAAGTGCACTCGAGAGCAATTTCATTCAATAATCATCATTCATACATAAAGACAAAAATTATAATTTATAGGCTAGAACAAGATGTAGCCTAAAAGCTAAAAGAAGTGAGGGGCGATGTTCAAGCATGCAGAGGGGCTCCAAATTTGATAGCATGTGTTTGAAAGAGTTTGGTGTGGAGTTTGAAGGGTTTTGTAAGTTTTCTATGGGAAAAAACAATAAAAGCAAAATAATTCTAAGAGAGAGAGAGGGAGGGAGGGAGGGAGGGAGGGACATTCATGTCATGGAGGTGGTTGATGTGGATGTAAGAAAGTTGAAGTGATAAGTCAAATGGTGATATGAAGGTTAACAATTATAGTGGAGGTCAATGGGTGGTCAAAATGGGTACGGGCTCAGCTACGGCAAAGCACTGGCAAGGCTAAGCTTAAGCTAGACTCTAAAAACACTTGATACGTGACTTAACATGACTCACAACAAAAGCACCAAATACAAGAAAAATTTGTATATCACAGTTCCTTTATACAAGTTGATATGTTTCCATTTTGTTTCTGCTTTCCCATTACTTAGTTGAACTCCCATTGTTAAATTCATGCTGATTCATCATTTATTTTGAATTTGAAAAGTCTAGGTGAATAACAAATCATCGATATTTTTCCCTCTAGCCAATGATCTGTCTGTCTTTGTGGTAACAGCTTGCACAAACCTTCTCGACTATTTTTGTGCATTAGTCTAGCATTAGCTTTAGTTTAAGCATATTACTTATATTGCAGAGAGAAGACACCTCCTCGTCGGTCACATTATGATATTCTAAATTCACTGCAATCCCTCAAGTCAGAACCTCCTCCTCGCCGTATTTCTCCTGCAATGTGCAGTTTGCAAGGTTTCTACGACCTTACACAACCTAATAAAAGCATATTACCTGAAGGCACTGAAATGGCTATCAATGAGTTGGGAAAAACCCACCTGTTTGAAGATAAAAAACTTTCAGAATCATCCATCTCTGATCCAATCTTTAATCGACATCGAAAGAGCCGAAGTTTAGTGAATGTTATATCTCTTGAGAATGGAGATGTAACTGAAGACAACACGGAGTCCGATAAATCTATCAGAAGGCGTCAAAAGGCCGATGCCATCCCTTCTCTACACACACCCGGGATCCTACTCAAGGAAGAAAGCACTGTAGGAACATTATCAGGAAGAACAGGAAAAGGTTTGGCTTTGAGGCCAAAACCTGGGAGCAGGATAGATCTAGAAGCTCATCACCAAAACTCTTCATCGGTTATCGATTCATTAGCAGATGTGTTTGTTTCGGTTCGAAAATCATCTAGCACTTCAAACTTGACTGAATCTGAGAACAGTTTCTCCATTTGGCCAACAAGTAAATGGTCCTTGAAGCCTGATGCCATTACTAGGCCAATTTTTGATGGATTGCCAAAGCCTATCACTTCCTGGAGGAATAAAGCAGCGCTTGACTAGCCATAATATTATGACAGTTTTTTTTTTCTTTTTGTAATCAGGTTTTCAACTGGGGAAACCATACACACATGATTATATTTAATTGGAAGAGAAAGGAAAAGTGAGGTATAATAGAAGAATGGTGGGTGAGGTGAATAATAAGCATAGATGTACAATTGCATGTGAGAGCAGCTTCCTTCCTTCTAAGGTTTTGTGGGAGGAAATATTCATTTGTAAAAACAGTCACATTGAAAACTTGATCTGTAGAATCGATTGTTTCTCCTATATTAATTGTTGGATATCTGGGAGTTGATAAATTGACAATGTGAATTCAGTTTAAAGGTAATACTGAAATGAACTTCACTGGTTAGGAGGAACCATAGAACTATTCATGATGGTTAGATATGCGTGTTTTGCCCCTTAATTAAAATTTTGAGATTCTATTTGTCTTCTTTTTCTCCTGCTTTCTATTTCTTTTCTCAGATAGTCTCTTTTTCATTTTAATCCTCTTTCTTTTCTATCTTATCTTCTTCTCTTCTCTCCTCATAGATGGGGAGAGGAGAGTGAAAGCAGTTGAGATGAAGATGATACAGCGATCTTTTTATTATTTTCAAAAATTTTGTTCAATAATGTTAAAATCTATCAATATGATTATGTGATCAGTGAGATTTAGGCTCCATTTAAGATGACTTTCTTTCTGTTTCTTAAAGCAATTTTTTAGTAATTTTTATATTGGAATACTGCTTTAAGTAGTAAGAAAGTTGTCCCAAATGAAGCCTTAAGTTGTTCTATTATGTACTGTATTTAATTTAAATAGGACAACCAATTTTTGTTGAGCCGAAATGACAATGATAACAGCGATGACAACAATAGAAGCAGTATTCAAAGTACAAGATGAATTTTTATTATATACACAGCCACTCAAAATTATTATATATTTGATCATAAAATCTGACAATATTTAATTTTTCTTACAAATAATTTTTTATTAGGTGTAAATATACTGTGCTAATGTTGTATTTTTGTACAAGGAGATCTTTAGTCATTTTGCTAACAAACCCTGAAGAATGTACTGAGCTTTAAACCAAATTTTCTTTTGACTTGTGGGCATTTGAAACAAAATAATAACTACAAATCCATTCTTATTGACTTATATTGATTATTAGACTTTTTTTTTTCTTTTTTCTTTTTTCATGGCATTGGATGCTAGCAATTAAATCTTAGGCTAGCCTATTAATAATTTGGTCAAATTGGTTGGTGCCTTTGATATGTACAAGAGTAATTTTAAGAAGAAATTGTTTTTATTAAAATATGATCAAAATAAGCTTCATATCAATTAAATGTATCATTAAATGAGTGATATATATATATATATATAGTTATTAAGTTGTATTATGAAAAAAAAAAAAAAACAGTAAGAAATCTGTCACAAACGAAACCTAATTGTTCTCATCACATGCACTATATAGACATGTCATAGTCAAATTAAGAAGCAAAGGAATGGAATGATACAAATTTTACATTCTTATAGTCCTCAATAAGGGTAGATAGAAGATGGGGCTTACATTACAACTTGAACAAGAACAACAACAACAACATCAAGCCTTTGTCCCCCTATGTGGGGTCGACTATAACAATAATAATATTTTAAGGTACACAAAATTTAATTGCAGAGAATGATTTCTTAGAGAAATCATCATTGACAAGAGAGATGATTTTATCTCTATATATTGAAATGGAAGCGAGTTATGAATAGTCTAAATATTGCTGTTCATGAAAGAACTGAGAAGAAGATGTGATGATTCTGCTACAATGAATAATATTCCTCACACTTAAATTTTTTAGATTGAGAAGAAAACTATAGCTGAAAATATTATAATTAAAAGGCAAAGACTGCTAAGACTTGTTTATGTTACACTAAATATTATATTTATGTGGATTGACATGTTGTATGGAATAAGTCAGTGATCTAATAAGATTGTATGATTGAGGTTTTGTTTGGGTTGGCTTTCTTAAAGCAGTTCTTTAGTGTAAAAATTTTATTTTTTATACTAACAAGCTATTTTAAGAAGCAATAAGAAAGCTATCCTAAATGAAGCCTGATTAGAACAATCATTCATGTGGGCTTCGAAAATTCTTGGCCTCCCCCACTTTTGAGGGAGTTTTAACAGATTAAGTTTTAGGGTAAAAATTCAGAAGGAAAATTGGGCTTGAAACACTAACCAGAGATTTCGTCCTCATTTTGCAAGGACTTTATGATATGAGTTTGATTTCTATAGGCACAAGCCCCAATAGTTATTTACCCCTCCCGATCATGAAAGAGAACTTTTGATTAATGCTAGTCATCAAATGAATACATTGTATCCGTAGATACATGATATTAGGCAAATAGTAGCAACATTAGTTTTTGTATGTGGAAATTTAATATTTAAAATTAAAAATTTCACCATCTTGCACTTAAAGTGGATGGTGGGAGAATGGTGATAAGCATGACAAGATCCCATAGTTCCATCATCCCGGGCCATCATGGTACCTGGTCTACTTAGTCAGAGGAGGTAGTCGATCCAACTTGATAGAAGGATCCTTATCGGCAGCCATGCGTTGCTTCGTCCAATGGTACCTTGTAAACATGGAGTGAGTATTTGTCTGAGGGGATAAATTTGAATCTTTCTTTGCTAACAAAAGGCATTTTGTCCTATCAATCATATCTCAAGGATTTAATTCCATTGGGGAACATATGAGCTTTGGCCATGAACATAATTTAGTAGTGCCATTTGGCAGGAAACCACTCAGTCGATTCAGAGGGCCTTGGTCATAATTGTTTACCTGTGGTGCCATTTAGTGGCGAAAGCCATGGTGTGGTGCCATTTGGCGGTGAGATCACTAGTTAGAAGACACATTCCACATACTTATTGGCAAGAGACAGATTGAAAATGAATCCTAATGATATTTTTGATTAGTCCTTAGCTCTTTGGGAGTTGAAGTAGTTTTCATATTTGTCTACCTCAACAAACTATTGTGGAGGCTAGATATGTATTTTGCTTTAAGTGTTTGATGATTAATATTTTAGGTTCTGACATTTTTGGAATTTTTAAATATTTATAGGCATTTGGGAGGCATTTTAAATATTTGTGGTCCCCTTAGATTGAGATCTTCTGTTCATAGGTAGGGCTGCAAACAAACCGAACCAAGCTGAGTATGTGAGTGTTAATATTTGAGTTCATTTATTATTCGCTTGTTCAAGTTTGTTCATGTTTGATTCGAGCCTTATTATTTGTGTTCATGTTTTATTCATTTAAATTAATGGTGTTCATGTTCGGTTTGTTTAGTGCTTATCTAGCTTTAAAAAACAAGCCTTAATGAGCTATGCTCGTGAATATATTTAGCAACTATAAAATAAGCACGTTCATGAACAATTCTAATTAGTATTCTTGAGCTACCAAATGAGCAAGATCATGAATAAATACATAACTAGTATTTTTGAGCTACCAAATGAGTTCACGAACAAATGATCTATGATTCATTTTATATTTGTTTATGAACATATTAAACAAACAATCCAGCAAACATTGACAAATGTGAAATGTCTCTTGTTCATGAACCAATTCATTCTATCAAAGGTGTAAAATAAAATGAAATTAAATTTATAATAAAAGCATTTGTCTATTTAAAATGAAAAATATGATTAATCTATATGATTATTTTTATTGAGCTTATTAATGAGTTCTAAATCGAACACTAATCAAGCTTCTTAACGATCTCAATGTTGAGCTTGTTCACAAGCTTCAAATGATGTTGTTCGTGAACATAAATGAACCAAACACATTAGTATTCAAGCTTGTTTATTTAAGGACTGAGTATTAAAAATGTTATTCAAGTTTGTTTGTTTAGTTAGTTAAATGATCACAAACGAGCTTTAATCGAACAGAGCAACGAGTAGCTCATCGAACGTTTGGTTTGCTTGCAGCCCTATTCATAGGCTATTTCATTTTATGGGTTTGAACCTTGTCAACTTTGTCCAGTTGCCAACAAAGGATTGGGTTCAAATATACATTTATTTTTTAACCTATGCAACATCCTCAAACATAATGTGTTTTTACAACACGCTCGTCGGGGCCCATGTGAGTTTATATTGTTACATGTATACTGGATGATGTATTCATGTGTGTACTAAGTAAAATTTTGAAATACAATTGTAATGTAAAAAATGACATATTAGAGTGAAACCCTCTGCTTATGGTAAATGGATGCGGGGGTATATGGAATGTGATTTCAATGTCAATTGACATGCCTGAATGAAACCGTATATATTTTAATGATACATGCAGGAGGTCATTTTAAAATGCAACAATGATGTTGGATGACATGCTTGTATTCTATAAGTCACGACACGTGCATATGCAACATATTAGTTGATGGGGACATAAGAGCTTGAAGGGTCATCATAGAGGTTGAAGATCTACAATCTTGATTAATTCTTTATATTTTTAGTTTTTATATGTTGTAAGAGATTTATGTGGGGTTATTTATTTTATTGTAGTTTTACTCTCTCTTGAGGGAGCTTTTATGTTGTTTTGCCAATAACCTTCTTGTTTTTTGTTCCTTTCATGTTTTGGGTGCCTATATATATGGCCCATCATTTCTCTTTTATAGATGATGAATATTTTGATATAAATTTCTAGTTATTTACTTCCTCTTCTCTTAGTGAGTTAAGTTTGTGTGTGAAGTCCTTTGGAGAAAGGCAAATAAATACCCAACAATGTGTGAGCTCTTGGTTGGTATCATCTTTCCTCTCTATCTCTTTCTTCTCTTACCGTAGCCGCCCAAACAGCCTTCCACCATTGTAACAACTTACTGCCCTCAACCAACAACCACCTCCCTCCCTTCCCCTCTAATTGCCTCCACCTTATCCCCAACACCCTTAACCCTTTGGCTTCTAAATTATGTAATTAATTCATATTAATTGAGCATTTATCTCAATTAATTTTAATTATTGGAGATCCACAACTACTTTAACTTTTTCTCTTCCTAAGCAAGCCACATCAGCCCTTCCTCTTCCCCAAGTAGCCAGCCCCACCTTTTCACCTCCCAAGCTCACTTTTCCTTTCACAAGCCAACTAATTCCCTTCCCAGGCAAGCCACATCAGCACTTTCTCTTCCCCAAGTAGCCATCCCCCAACTCTTCACCTGCCAAGCTAACGTTTCCTTTCCAGCAAGCAACATCAATCCTTTCTCTTCCTAAAGCAACAAACCCCCACCTCTTCACTTCCTAAGCCGACTTCGTCCCTTTCAAGCCACTAAAATTGGGAAAATCATCCCTCCCCTCCTCCTCCCCATGTAGCCGACCTAGCTTCCCCTCCAAACCATAAAATCATGAACCTCTCCACTTCTAAACCCTCATATAGCTACAAATTTCGTTTCCCTCCCCACTATTCTACCTCTCTAAGGAAACCTAGCTTCTATTAATACAACCAGGATATTGATTCAACAAAGAGCAAGGATTTCAAGGGCAAGCCAAGGGGGCACTAGCCATCATTTCATCAAGGACTCCATTCCTCCCATTCATGAGCTAAGTATTAAATCCTCCCCTTGTTCTTCATCTAACTAAATATTGATCTTCTCATTTCATCTATAGTAGCATGATCTCATATATGTTGATTAATTTGCCAAATTTTACTTAAATTTGAGCGAATAGAAATTGTAGTGACAAGTCCCTTAATTAACTATTGGACTTGTGCCAACCCATATATGCTAGTCTAAGATGATTCACCTTTTATTACTATTTAGCCTTTACTTGTTAGTGTCTTACTATCACATGATCTAATAGTTCAAATTTTCTTATTGTTCTTAATATTTTATGAAGTTTATTTTGTTTTCTTGATATTATCTCAACATAAATCTCTATTTGCATGACTTATTTTGATTAGTCTTGTATCATTTGGTATCAGAGCATGGTTGCCCAGTTGCATGTGCTAGAATTCAACCCAAAGTTTTATATTGCAACTCCTAGGTGTGATTAATTGTCTAACATTTCATTTATATCACTTGTATGCCCATTTTACATGTGCTTACAACAATTTTTGCATGTCAGGTCACTTAGCTATAAGAAGTAGGCTCAAAACCTCAAGCTTAGTTTAAGAAATTGTATGTTTAAGTGATTCCCCTTAAACTACATCAGTCATACCTCTCTAAAACTGATTTTAGGAGGTTCTTCCCCATTGTTTACTTGTTGTCCACTAAAACTTACATCATATAACAAGCCTTAGGTATGTTTTCCCATTAGTCTAGGTGCTGTCCTTTACATCCTAGTACCCCTAAGTATCACCTAGTGTACCCCCATGGACCAGGAATAAATTCAGTGGACCTTAGACATTTTAGTTTGTCAAATTGGCGCCTTAACTTAGGTTATTAAGGAAAACCAAGCCAATGCAACCGAATATCATCACCTCACAATAGAAAGACTTCACATTCTAGATAAGACAAGGAGTATGCCTTTACTCTATACCCCAACTAAAATTCCTTCAATTGTTGGTGATGACTTGAATCCCAAGGATGGATACTTCCAAGTCCCCTCCTCCTACAAAACAACCTAGGTATAACCCTATTTTTGTCCAGGGAACGCCCCAAAACATGGTGGACACCCCAGTGGACATGACCCTACCCCTATTGGTCGGCCATATCGTGAGCATCCCCGTGGTCATAATCCCATGTATGATCCTGATGCTTTTTTGCTGAAAAATATTAGGGTTGATGCTCTCACATTTGATGGAAACCTAGATCCCCATATCTTTTTGGTTTAGATCAAGGGTATGGATTGTTTTTTTAAGTCATATAATATTTTTGAGGAGTGAAAAGTTAGATTTACTGAAATAAAGCTTATTGGGTGAGCTACTCAGTGTTGAACTAATCTAAAAAATCTTAAGGAATCTCAAGGTGAATATCCTATCACTGATTGGAGAACAATGAAAATGGAATTGAGGCAGAAATACCTCCCACCATCATACTTCCCGAGACTATTGGATAGGTAGAATAGGTTAAACTAGGGTAGTAAATTTGTAAAAATATATATCTCAATATTTGATGATTTTAGGATATGTTGCAGTGGAGAGTCAACCACTACTTCTGTGCAGATCCTATCCATGTTTGGTGTAAGGTTACTATCTCCACAATGAATTATTTACTAGGAATATCACCACCATATAATCTTGGATATGGAAAAATCTAGACCACACCACACTGTTTGTTACAACGGGTCTAGACCCCCATTTAGGCCTCCTGGTAGATCAGCCCCACATATTTATTCTTGTCGGCCAACACCTAGCTATCCCAGCTACCCCCTTCTAACACACCCAGACTCAGCTTAATATGAAGGGAAAGTCTCCCATGGTGGAATCACCTTAGTCCCACCATGGGACTAAGTGCTTCAAGTGCCATGGGTATGGGCACATCACCACCGACTGTTCTAGCCCTTATAAAATATCCATTATTGAAGAAGTATATGAGGAAGTCATTTAGCCCGAGGTTGACCTCACTCAATTTGTATATCCTAATGGTGAGCTGTTTAAGGAGGATGAGGATGATACTATGGTCATCCATTGCATCTCGAGATTTGATCCATCTCCCATATGTATGGTGAGATGTGTGTTGTCCCACTCTAAACCTATTGATGATTTACATAGAACTTCTATTTTTCATACTTACACCAAGCTAAAGGAAAACAATTATATGGTCATCATTGACAGTGATAGCTGCATCAATGCCATTTCCTCCAGCATGGTTACACGCCTAGTTCTACCTATTTTTCCTTTCCCTAACCCTTATAAGGTGGCGTGCGTCAACTCCACTGCCTTGGAGGTGAAAGAGTGAAGGTTTGTACCCATCTCCTTTTTTTATTATAAGGAGAATGTTTGGTACAATATCCTTACTATAGATGTGGGACAAACTGTCTTAGTCCGCTCTTGGCCCTATGATAATGATGTCCTAATTTATGGTCATTCAAATATCGGTGTGTTTGAACATGCATGCAAAAAAATTAAGATTATACCAAGCCACCCCAAGCCAAAGGATGTGTGCAAGCCCATGCCCATAAAGCCAAGCATAGGACTGAACATTGTAATTGTCAAGGTTCTAGACTCATGTGTGTCATAAGGTGCACCTCTGTATGCCTTGGTGGGACATGAGATTATGGAGGAATCTGTTAGTCCTATCCCTCATGAGGTCCAAACCCTACTACAAGAATTTTTTTACATCTTCCTCGAGGATCTACTTGATCAATTACCTCCACTTCAGGACATACAACTTGCTATAGATTTAGTCCAAGGTGCATCCCTTCAAAACCTTCCCCGCTTTTGTATGAGCCTTATGCAACATGCTGAGCTCAAAAGGCATGTTTATGAACTTCTACATCAAGGTTTCATTAAGGAGAGTTTAAGCCCATATACCATGGCTTCCCTTCTTACTCCCAAGAAGAATAGTACACGGTGGATGTGCGTTGTTAGTCATGATATTAACAAAATTGTCTTTAAATATTGCTTCCCTATCCCCAAACTTGACGACATGCTGGATTTGATGTCAGGAGCCAGCATTTTCTCCAAGATTAATATAAAGAGTGGCTTTCATTAGATTAGGATCCACCCAGGGGATGAATGGAAGATAGCTTTCAAAATAAAGGATGGTCTGTTTGAATGGCTGGTCATGCCATTTGGGTTAAGAAATGCCCCAAGCACCTTTATGAGAGTCATGACCCAAGTGCTTCGACTATTCTTGGGTAAGTTTATTGTTGAATATTTTGATGAAATTCCTATATGCAGTCATTATGTTGATTAACACTTAGACTATCTTGGCCAAGTGTGTGGTGTCTTGAGGAAGGAGCAGCTTTATGTCAATCCCAAAAAGTATGTCTTCCTCACATACCATGTCATATTCTTGGGCTTTACAGTCTGAGCCTGTGGGGTCTCTGCAGATCCCGCAAAGGTAAAAGCCATAGTCAATTGGCCCATCCCAAAGAGCATTAGAGAAGTTCGTAGCTTCCATGGCTTGGTTACCTTCTATAGGAGGTTCATTAAGAAATTCAATACCATAGTCTCCCCCATCACTGATTACCTTAAAAGAGGGGAGTTCCATAAGTCTATGACTACTGCTAAAGCCTTTGATGAGGTTAAGAGAAAAATGGTGGAAGCACCTCTTATAAGGCAACCTAACTTTTCTAAAGTCTTTGAGGTGTCCTATGATGCCTCTAGAGTTAATATTGGTGGGGTCCTTTCCCAAGAAGTCATCTCATGGATTAATTCAGTGAGAAGCTGAATGATATTTGTTAATGGTACTCCATATATGATAAAGAATTTTATGATGTGATTCAGTCCTTGAGATATTGGTGACACTATTTACTCCCGTAAGAGTTTGTCAACTTTTTTTATCATGAAGCTCTATGCGATATAAACTCCCAAAAGAAGTTGAACACATGCCATGGCAGGTGGGTTGAGTTTATCTAGGAATATACATGCACACGGGAAGAACCAAGTTGCTGATGCCCTTAGTCATCATATGATGACTCTTATTGAGATGAGGGCCTAGGTTACTAGATTTGAGCAGCTGAGAGACGATTATGTTGATTGCCCTAATTTTGGAGAGATCTACTCCATCCTCATCTTTGTTAGTGAAAATATCGTGCATGATTATATTTTCAAGGATGGATATCTATTATGGGCCTAGATTCTCTGCATCTATCCATATCACTAAAAGATTTTTTGGTATGGGAGCTTCATATTGGAGGTTTAGCTAGTCATTTTAACCAGGATAAGACCATTGAGGCTATATTATATCAACTTTTTGACCTAACTTACATCAGGATGTTGATAGGTTGATCAGTAGGTGCCACTCATGCCAACTGGCCAAATAAATAAAGAAAAATATTGGGTAATACACATCTCTACCTATCCCTTCTTATCCTTAGCAGAATGTTAGTATGGATATTATTCTTGGCCTACCAAAGACCATTTACCAGAAGGATGCCATATGTGCGGTACTGGATAGATTTTCCAAAATGGCTCATTTCGTGCCTTGTCTAAGACTTTTGATGCCTCACCTAAAAGTTTGTTAGGGATGTTAAGCCCTTATAAACTAGTCCCGAGGCTAACCAAGAGGGGGGATGAATTGGATATTTAAAACTTTTTCAACTAAAAGAAATATCTTTTTATATCTTGCAGTGAAAATAAAATAAATCAATAATAAAAAGATTAATCAGAATTTCACTGAAGTAGTTAATGGTAATAAGAGTATAAGTGTAGAAATAATAAAGGAAAGAAAACACCATATTTCTAGTGGTTCGGTCCAACTTGACTTACGTCCACTCCTCAAAGGAACCCTCCAAGTATTATACTAAACCTTTAATAACTCTCCTTTAGCCCCCACAGCTAGGCGGAGACGCCCGGTGCGGCAGAGTAGCCAGGTTCTTTGACACCAAAGAGATATTCTTCTTCCCAAAACTTCACTGAAGATAAACCTTGAATTCGATGGTACTAAGGTGCAAGCTTGCTGGAGCAACCATGTGAAACCCCCTCTACACTCCCTTGAAACCCCCTTCAAGGATCTTCCCCCTCTCTCAAACTCTACCCTTTCCTCTCTCCCTTTTAAGTTCTCTCTTCAAGTTTTCTCCAAAAGAATGAAGCTTCAATGGCTGTTAAAGACACTTATCAAGTGCCTTGACAAAGCTTAAATAGAGGGCTTTAAAAAACCCTAAAAATTAATCTTGGTGGCAAACATCATCTAAGATGATCGCTGGATCATCCCATACTATGTGCTTAAAAAGAGGGTTTCAGAAAATCCTAAAAACTCAATTATGGTGCCAAATATCATCCTGGACGATTGCATGATCGTCTAGTACGATGTGCAGAATTTGATCTGATAGTCCCGAACGATATCAGGATAGTCCTAGATGATCAGTTCAAATTTTTACAGATCATTCAGGATGATATTGTGGATCATCCCGAATGATTAAAAAAATTATGGTATTTTATCTCAATCGATTTAGAAAAATCAAGTATGTCGGCAAACATCATCTGGTATGATATACGGATCGTCCAGGATGGTTTGATTGAATAATTTAATCAGAATTAATCCCTTAATAACATGATCAATTTAGGCATAATTTATATTGATCGTCCAGGATGATTTAGATCTTTCGGGACAATTATAACAAAATTTTAATCTTAAATCCTTTCATAAATTATCATAGGAGGCTATTATCTAAGATCATAATGAATCATCCTAGACGATCAAAATCATCCAGTACAATTAGTTCAATGAGCTGATCATTCTGGATGATATAAATCATCTAGTATGATTAGTTCAAAACTTGAACTTTTGGTTTTGACTCAATTTCACTCCCCTTGGGTGTGTGTATGGATGGCCACCAAGCAAGCATACACCCTTATAGGATTTGACTTAAGAAATAAAAAATACACTAATGAGTATTATAAAAATGTTTACAACATAATATATTCTACCTAATTTTGAGCCGTAAATCTTTATTAGATGGTGCATGATATTTTTGAAAAGTTAGTATACAGATAAATAAAAATATATTGCAAATATAAGTAGAAAATAAGATGTGAGTTATAATATTTGTTATCATAAAAAATATAAACTCATAAGCTCGAGTTGCAATAATCTCCCCCTTTTTGATGATGTCAAATATTACTGGTTGAATTTGCAAAATTAAAAATATTTTCTCCCAATCTCCCCCTCACTAAGATTAAAATTTTAAAAACCAGGGAAATAATTTTTAATTTTTTATTATTTTAAAAAAGTACAAAAAAAATAAATAAAAAAGATAAAATTAAAATATATACAAATACAACAGTACGTTCTCTCCCTTTGATATCATCATAAAAGTGGAGGAGTACAAAAAATCAGAATAACAAAAAATGATTAAAAAACAAAAATGATCCCTAATATGGTGAATATGATTTTTTTAAATAATCAAATATTTTCAAAATGAGAAAGTTATATTGTGGGCCTCCGAAGGAGCACCGCTCGCGGGGGTTCGAATGCAGAGGGTACGGCCGCACTATCCCGTAGGACAAAACGATCGTAGGCCTCTACGCTCGACACGAACGGGTCGATGGGAGGGCAGATTGGATCGCGCATACGACTAACCATTGGGGATAGATGCTGTCGCCAGCACACCCCGATGGGTAGCAATATACACAACCTAGTCACGGGTTTCCCCCACTCGATACGAGAGATCGAGTGGGGTAAAGTAGATTGCGGGGCCAAGTTTCCCACGGGCGCAAGCCCCCATGGTTAATTACATCCCGGGC